>NC_091933.1:6217500-6517500 GCF_041260155.1 Ptychodera flava | reverse complement strand
CAATGAGAAAACTTAGAAGTCACAGCCTTAGCACAGTAAGAGAGATGCACCAGAGTGTCCGTGCAACCAGGTGACACATGGTGACTAGCATACTCCAAATGCAGATTCTGCGAAAATATTTGATTAGACAACTTAAATTAGTTGGCGATAGCATAGAAAGATGATAAACCACTGGGAAAACTTAGAAGTCACAGCCATAGCACACTAAGAGAGATGCGCCGGAGTGTCCATGCAACCAGGTTTATAATGCTTTGAGCATTTTCGACCGTTGTTACTGAAGCAGTGCCATGAATACAAAAGCAAGCACAGTAGCTTTGTACGGCTTTGGACCATAACGATCAAACACTAAAGTGCTGAATCTGTCGAGGTCGATCATGATGACTGATGTATGTAGACACAGTCAGAGGCGAACTGTCATGTAGACCTGGTTTCGTCTGACCTCTGAATTTTAAAGACCCCTGAATTTTAAAACCGCCTGCATGCTAACACCAGAGATATATGAGAAATCGTATCCTTGTGTTACAAGCCTACGATCAAGAATCGAACAGACTACTATACTTGTACTCACTTGCTTCGAAATGGCACAAATGAAAACGTGCTTTGACAACCAGAGCTAGCACAAGGTATCAAGAATGCTTGGACTTTCAACTCTGATCTTTGACATCGAAACATAACCAAATATGGGTGTGTCATAGCCAACAACCACATGACATATTTACAACCAGATGACAGGACTCCCAAACGCGCGTACTCCCTCTATCCAACAGTGTTGATCAAAATCTCATCCAAATAACGCCCTACACGAGATCTCGTCCTACACTTGTTCGTTAAATCTTTACTCAAACCAAGTGTCCATAGGCCGACACAGGCAAACGCACGTGTACAGCATTGATGTATACTTTTCACATTCATGCTTACTGATGGCTGGCTGTAGCGATTTACTCATACGGAAACTAAGACTATGGTAGGTTCGCTTTGAGAGTATTTTAAATTACTCGTGCCATCAGCTACAGCAAAGTATTTTCAGTATTGTCGATTCTGTGTTCAGCATTTAATTTTACTCAGCATGTTAAAACATAGCTGCAAAATTGTAGCTCTACGGTGAGGCGGTCGTTGAGTTTTGGTTTTTTCGACCTCGCTCACCAGTAGAGCTACAATGCCGAAGGCCCTGTAGCATACAAAATAAGCGCGTCACACATGGCGCGGCATTTTCATGTAAAATCCCACATATTGCATTTGGTCGTACCGATTTATCACTACTGAAGACTAAACACTATACTACACTAACCTTTTCGTTTATGGGGTTTGGTATTAGCACAGACACGTTGATCGCGTTCCATAAACATTGAGCGTGTTTCTGGGAGCCGCCATTACCGGAAGTTGGCAATGGCAGCTCCAAGAAATGTTTTTGTAGAACGCACTAGAAGTGGAGTCTGTGCAGTCATGGATGTAAGGGTACAGGACGACCTGATAATCCCTTTCACACCTATTATTTTATCCTTGTCGGCGGGGCACAGGCGACTTGAGAGTAATTACTATGCGAAACCCCCACGATGCAAGTAAGAAGTTGTATCATAGGGTTTTCGTCAAGCCACAGACCCTCTGCACACAAACGACGATTCAAGCATTCGTGCATGCACCAGAGTGTTCATAACATTATGTCATACACTTACAGAGAGAGAGGCCCTTCTCCAAATACTAACTGTACATTGTTTAGGAATAATGCTACTAGAATCAAATACATTACCATGTCAAAAAATACTGCTCTTCCGCCATCTCATCGATTTATCCTTGATATTCTTTGATAATGGGCTTGCAAAGACAGTAGTTGTATCGGATTGACCCCGTTGTTGCTTTTGAGTGAAAGTGTAACGGTCTTCTCGAATCTGCCAATCAGCAATCCCTTTCCATAGCCTAATTTTAATGTCTCAAACGAGCGATCAAACCAATAGAGGTCATCAGGGGTCAATTCGAAGTAGCTAGCCAATCACAACGCGGCAGGTCTGACCCCGCCCACAGCTGTAGAATGAAAGTGGTCGTTCACGTCAAAAAAAGGCGGTTCCGTCGGAAATCACCCCCGAAAACGGACAGAAGGTCGTTTTTGACGCATAGAAGGTCGTTTTTGACGCAAAGAGGCTGGAAGGTATGAATTCTAAGATATATTGGAGGCCATCGATGCTGGTTTAGTATATAATTGAGGCTTATTGTGAGGGAAATCGGCCTCCAAACTCGGCGAGGGGTGCGTATAACGGCCATTCCGTTTCCCAACTTCCCCTTATTCTATGCATAGTACGCGGCGGCCGGTACGTATCACTCCACTCGCAACTGTGTCCCTGCCCTGACAATGCTTGTTGCACACACAAACAAATAATTCCCTTTGTCTGTGTTGCACACTTTACCCTGACTGTACTGCACATGCATTGTGACCACAGAGTGCATACCGGGGGGCCTTGGTTCGACCACTTAATATCGAAAAGGACACTAAATCATCTGGATAAAATGACCGATACATTCACAATTTTCAAATTTGATAATATGATAATGGTCTTCCCGTCTCAGCAGTCTCCGACTTTTGCCATGGTAGTTGGCTGAGGTCGAGTAAGACAGCAAACAAAGGCTGTTTCAATCACGGCTATCACGGTCATCTTTCTTTCATGCAAAACTACTCAGACAAGTTACTTTTTTGAGTGTAGACGTTCTTAAAAGTTGTAGAACGCACTAGAAGTGGAGTCTGTGCAGTCATGGATGTAAGGGTACAGGACGACTGATAATCCCTTTCACACCTATTATTTTATCCTTGTCGACGCTGGCCATTTCAGCTGTGGCATGGTTGCCATGATCAGGAAGGCCAAGACACTCCATGGACGTATCTGTGGTACGTCCAGGGACACACACACACACACACACAAACTTCACTGATAATTTTCTATGCATCACAAAATCTTTCAAATATATGACATTCCTTTTCATCCATAGTGCGGTAGGACTGACAGCGATCCTGCAAATTTGATTTCGGGTGCAACTCCATGACAATGCGTTCAATCAACTTTTAAAAGAAAACAAGTTTACAAGAATTTGATGTAAATTGCAGACTTGAACAAAGTCTATTTTCAGTTAAACTTTCTAGCAACACCCTTACCGAAATTTTAGGCCTCCCGCAAACTGTTACTGCAAATTTGCGGCAAGCTTTGCAGTAAATTTGCAGCAAACTATTTGCTGCAAATATGCGGGTGGTTCATTTTTCAGATGCAAATTAGGTTTCTTGTGAACTTGCTGCAAATATGCAGCAAACTCCCTGCCGCAACGTTGCTGCAAACTCTTTGCAGCAAATTTGCGGCACAATCCTTGCAGCAAACTTGCGGCTAATTAATTTGAATGTTACTGAAAATTTGCCGCAAACTCCATACAGCAAATTATTTTATTTGCGCTGACCATTGTTTCTCGTGAAACTGGTATTTCAGAGTTTAGTTGGATAAAGCAAATCTTGTGCTGTCAACAGTCTGCCAATATATGAATATTATTTATCCAACTTAACTCTAAAATACCAGTTTCACGAGAAACAATGGTCAGCGCAAATAAAGTTATTATAAACAAAAAGATGACAGAGAAAAAAAGGTTAAATTCAATTGTGGTACAATTTATTTTATATGCCATGTTCATTTCATGCCACATAAGTGTCATGATCATGTCAAGATTTTCTTTTGACTTGAGAAGTTTCATGTAACATTTACATTACTGTCAAAGGCTGCGATTTGGCTTTCTGTTCTCTGAATTTCTTGTCCCTTTAGTGTACCAGCAATGGATTCTGAAAAATATAAATCGTTCAGGGAAGAGTGTAAGTCTTTACCGTTTGACCAAACATTGTAAATTTCATGAAAGAAATCCATAATTATTTGAAAATGAGACAAAATCAAGTTGAAAAAGTGAAGCAGAAAATGCATAAATATTCATGATCGAAATTAAATTAATAATGATTAAAATGTCCGACAGCGGACAACTCGCCGTATGTTGTTTACATACACGACGGCGACAATCTGCAAAAATCTCAGCACTTACTGTAAGTAACTGTTGTGAAACGAAAGTGAATTCAGTATGAATCAGTACTCAACGAAAATTTATCTTTAGGTAAAGATTGCAATACAACGATTACAGAACATAATTATAGCGATCGATGTACAGACGAACGGTACATTGACTTACATTTCTGAACGGCTCGCAGACGCTGGACGATTCCCGGTCCGGTTGCAGGTCTCACCGTGCTGTGTGTAAGTACCGTACTCAGAAAATATAGTCGGCATCTTTACTGCCGCTCGCGTTCACAAATTTAGAACTCCGCCTGTCCCTGGTACTGTATACACATTTTTGCAACTATGTGATATCATTTGGTTGGCGATTCCATAGAAAGATCACGAAATTGTCCACTAGAAAACTCCCTGCTCACAAGTACGTAGCCGACACTGGCCGATGGTACTAAAATCTAACTTCGCGCCGATCAAGCCTCATAACGATAACGGAAGTGCGATCTATAAATCATTACGCGATTGATAATGTAGTCCTGTTTTTAAATGCTAGAATTGACTCTACATCTGCACCAATCCGTTATATTTTATACTTAATATAGCATTTAATTTATTAGTTTAATTAAAATGGTTATTTTTATCATAGAAAGACTAAAAAGAGAGTAAAATTCTTTCAGCACGAAGAATCAATATCAATGCGCGAACTGACCTTGATGAACCGTGACCGGAGAGTGTAAACATGTCGGCTGCTCGCAGCTGATACACAGGACGTGTTGGACGTTGGTGAAGCGGCGCGTTGAATTTTCGTACAGCGACTCGGGATGGAGTGTAATCCTAATCTCAAATTTGTGCTCGGCAATATAACTCAAACGCTGAAAACATGGACAAAAGCCTTTACCTCGACCCATGTTATCAGAAGGCGAGATTTTGTCAGCGGCATCGATGGGACTAGCTGCAAAATTGTAGCGCTACGGTGAGGCGGTCGGTGATTTTTGGTTTTTGCGACTTCGCTCACCAGTAGCGCTACAAGGCCGATGGCCCTGGGGAGTATCATATAAGCGCGTCGTACTCGACCAGGCGTTTTGATGTGGAATGCAACATATTTACTGCATTTGGTCGTACCGATTTATCACTACTGAAGACTAAACAGTATACTGCACTAACTTCGTCATTTATGGGGTTTGGAATTTGTTCAAACACGACGATCGCGTTCTGAAAACATTGAGCGTGGGGCGTCGGTGTTTGTGGAGCCGCCATTACCGGAAGTTGGTAATGACGGCTCCAGAAATGTTTCGGAACGCGATCGTCGTGTTTGAACAAATTCCAAACCCCATAAATGACAAAGTTAGTGCAGTATACTGTTTAGTCTTCAGTAGTGATAAATCGGTACGACCAAATGCAGTAAATATGTTGCATTCCACATCAAAACGCCTGGTCGAGTACGACGCGCTTATATGATACTCCCCAGGGCCATCGGCCTTGTAGCGCTACTGGTGAGCGAAGTCGCAAAAACCAAAAATCACCGACCGCCTCACCGTAGCGCTACAATTTTGCAGCTACGATGGGACAGACTGTAGCTGCAGTGCATTGTACGTACCGTATACATGTACTATAGTATATTGATGGGATGAATAGCTTGGAGCACAGCCACTACTCTGCTTGGAGGTAGTAGCGGAAACATTACTGTACAGATTTGCAGTAACAAAAGTCTACGACGTGTCCTTACAGACCATCATCAAACGCACATTTCGTTCGAAACTGTTTGCATTTTGGTATCATTCGCAGAAAATACAGGGTGTAACTTGCAAGACAATCAAGTCCATGTTTCAAAAATTTGTTTCCCTAAAAAAGTCAGTTTTCGATCCAACCATAATTTACCCAACCAGATTGTCAAAGGGCACTTTTATTACATCATGTCACTACAGTATATACTATAGATGCACTCTATATCCATGCAATGCTTTCACCAGCATAACTGAAGCTGTTCATTATCTAGCATTACCAGTTATTATAATTTAAAAAGTGGATTGTCTGTTATGAAATAAAGGAACATAAAATATAAATGAAAGATCAATTTTTATGTTGCTTACACATGTCACGAAGTGCAACAGTACTCAGTGTGTAGTGTGTACTCCCTGGTAATGAAAGTGGGAAATATGTCAATCATGTGTTGCTGCATATTTGCAGCAATAATCTGGTTTGCCGCAAATTTGCAGCAACTTAGTCGTTTACCGCAAATTTGCTGCAAACTGACTTAAGGGCTTGCAGGAGGGTCACATCTACCTGCAAACTTCTGCAACTCCTTCCTGCAAGCTATATGCTTGCTGCATATTTGCAGCAAACTTACGGCAAATTTGCAGTAGAAGTAATTTTCGGTAAGGGCAGTGACTGAAGCAAGAAAAACCGCTTTTGTTTATACATTCAAGGGGGTCCTCGTGATTGTTGTTAATGACATATGGTTTATTTACACCTTGAGACAATGGAGCAATGAATCAGAGCCCTGCATGACTTGCCATTGCCTGACCTATCACTATTTTCTTCATGATATACCGGTGCAAAATGTAATGCAGGTCTCCTGGTTATGTGTCAAATAAGCAATTTTGGTCGCAGGTCATAGCTTTTTTTTCACGAAGTCGAACTCGCAAGAGGGCAGATCGTCTGTGTAGCCGACACGAACACAAACTGTCTGATACCGGCTACCAAATACTATCACAAGATAGGATGTCATTTACTGACTCCACATATTGTAATTTGAATGAACAATGTGTGACGAAAAGGGAAGTATCCCATGTGTAACTGCTGTGGCGATATCGATGGCAACCTATCTGATATGTCAATGACATATGGCTATTTACACCTTGAGACAATGGAGCAATGAATCAGAGCCCTGCATGACTTGCCATTGCCTGACCTATCACTATTTTCGTCATGACTGCAGCAACCATGTTCATGTACCATAATTCACCAACACTGGTGCTTTGGTTAACTTGCCCTTCAAAGTTCACTACTTTAGACTAAAAACTTATCAGTGCAGACTTTGTACTACATACCTCTCATATTGTTCCCAGTTGTTGGCATGCCTTTTTGTGTGACTGTCATTCCTTTGGGCACTACACTTTCCCTATTTGTTCAACGCCTAATAAATACATGTACTTCCAGGGGACCTGCAACTTGCAAGAATATAAAAAAAAGTTAAAAATCCTACCGAGAAAAATCAAATTATCTCAAACACAGATGATGAATCACATTTCAAGCCACAATAATGACGATGAATAACCATATTAATCTGACAGTCCATCGACACATATTTGAATCAGAAATATATCAAGCATTTTCATGGCCTAAAAAGGCTCAACATAATTGGATTCACACTGCACTATGCATTCCTGCAGTATCTCAGAGCTGGTAGACTGTCAGACCATTGATGAAAAATTGACTCTTTTTACATCGATGGTCATATAAATATCCAAAATGTGCATGTTGAAAATAACACCACATTTCATTTTCAGCAGAAATAGAAATAATTTAGAAAGTTAAAAATTAAATGATGCAAAATAAAATGACATATCATGTTTATGTAAGATTAGAATTAATCTCATGTTAACTTAAAGGCGCCCCCACTAGCTGTATCTTCTAGCATCGTTTTTTTTAATTTTACATTCAAACCGAAATAAGTTTGTGAGAATGTACTGATTTTGGTGATGTATACACTTATTATTAACTACCCACTGGGACTGTACATGCAACTTTGGCCAAGATAGAGATTGCAATGTGATTAAATATTTGCCCTAACATTAAATCCCATCACCGTGCATACGAGCATAATGTGCATATCTGTACTGAAATCTTCACATAAACTGCACAGAGCATTGTGCAATTCATGCTATAAGATGTTGAATGACCCTTACATGTACTTCACTGTTTGATGCACCACTCAGGACGCAACATTCTCAGACCTTATGTTGTGAGGCGAGCGATCGCTCCGCTTGCCTACCGCTCGCGCAAATCAAATTCCGCGAGAGCGATTAGCCTCTCGCGCCACGGCTTGGACCCAAGTTTTTGAGACCAAAGGCACACGTTGTATCCAAAATGTACTAACATACTCTAAATCTCCTCCGATCGACGCGCGAAGCACCCAGGCGAAGCATAGTGTAGCGAATAAAATTATGCTTTCAATATTCAGTTCAGTTCACTTCAGTATGAATTACGTTCTCGGCAAGCAGACTCTAGCATTGGAATGGATCGATTTTATAGGTGCAACAATGTGATGCATAGTATTACAATAGTACTCGTCTACAATAGCGTATCGGCGGCAGGCCTAACACTTCAATTTAGCACCACTACGGTTTGGAATTTACATGTACACAAATGTAGAAAGTACAGCCCTTCATTCTCACATTCTCAAACCAAATCCGTTTTCTTGGCTGCCATATTCTTTCGAAGTGTTCTAAACACAAACGGTTATCCTGCCGCAGCAAGATTTCATCGGAAAAATATGTGCGCGACAAACGAGGATCATATCGAGATCGAACATGGAGAAAATGTCTACGACATGATGAATGGCACTACACGTCGCAACTCGCGGAAACAAATGCATAATCTCTGATTAAACAGTTTAGCCTGAGTGACTGCTAGGTCTCTTGGTCCTTTGAAAGCTTAAAATAATTAAATTGACTCTGAAAAGTTGGACAGATACCCGATACTTCTGAAAAAAAGATCGCGAAACGATCATGAGTTCATTCTACCGTAAAACTTTGAAAGACGTAAATTTTTGCGACATTTTGGCGTACAGCATAGGAGTTCTGTGTGACTGTTGTAAAATGGTACCTGTTGAAACAATTGGCAGCCCTCGGCCCTCTTCGCCTTCGAGTGTACACACCGCGGATCGTGTACCTCGACGTGGCTGTTATGATAAATTCGTTTTGTTTTGTGAAATGTAAACTTGTGATCACTTCGATATATCGTGGTAACAATCGGCCAAGTTAACTTTGGTTGAAGACCAACGAGCATGCAGGATGTTTCAGCGGGCCGCAGACGTAAACAAATGAACTATAACTTGACTGTGGACTCTTCTAGCACGATTCAGTGTAAAATCTAGTTCTGTACGCGTGCTCGGCGTAGTTCAAACTATGGAGGTAAAAAAATACCTCCATGTTCAAAACCAAACATGTTTGATGACAGCAATGTTGTCTTGGTATGTTTTTGTCTTAATGCCAATATATCTAATGTGCATACCATATAGTATTTTTAAAAGGCTTGTATGAAAAAAATCATGAAAAAGTTACTTCTCATAACTTCATCTGTTTGTCCATGAATGCAACAGAGGCCACATTTCTGCATATTTATTGTTCGAAAAATGTTGAAAGTTAGCCAATATGCTATGAACATTGGGTAGGTGAACACAGCTTGTCCTCTTCCATCTATCAAAATACATAACCAGTACACAGTGCCACAGATTTCCCATAATACATCATGATTTGTACCAACGTAGATTCCCCTGTGAAGTCTACCATGTCTCCCATGTGTAGATAAATTCTTGGGGTAGTTGTAAAAATTCTGAAAACATACTTTTAAAGACATAAGGAAAAAGAAAATTGCTTGATTGAGAGAGGAGATAGCATTTTTGTAAATTTTCCACTGATTGCATCCTCCCTCAGCCATACAGAATAAAGTGATGGAAACTAGGGAGACTAGTTGCACCTGTTTTGTGAAACAAAAGGATATTGATTTTTTCCTAATAGAAAAGACAGAAAAGAAATTCACATGCTAACTTTTTTCAGAGAATGACCCCTTCAGTTGGTCATAACTTGCTTCCTAAAACCGTGGCATTTGTAGTACCTGCAGAATGTGACTTTTTATGGTTATTTATTAAGTTTCTTTGAAATTTATTCTACAATATTTCAACATACTTTTAATAAATAAAATTAATCAATTATCTGGAGTCTGCATATTATTGATTTTATGCAGAAGTGAAAAAGTTATAAGAAAATTAACATCGTTGGTACAAATCAAACAGGATTGTGGCTAATTTATTGTACTGTGCCGTATTTTTTCCCTTCTGTATTACATAACAATAAGAAAGACAGCAAGTGCATATTATTTTTGTAATAAATTTTATTACTGTACGTTTGTATTGAGCTACTGCCCAATGGACACACTTTGCCTTCAACCTTATAACTTTGAACGGAATTCAGCGACTTCGAACTCCAGGATTTCGAACTTGGTGTTTCCGATAAATACATGGACACATCAATAAATTCGGAAGTAAAAGAAGGGCATGTGGCTCCACCAGTTACCGAAGGAAGCTGTACAAGCATGGCTCTTTAGGTAGCTCAAAGGTATAAGTTACAATGTTACGGGAGGCCATGTTTGGAGCTGAACACTGTACACATCTTCGATATCGCCTCATGACGAAAATGAACTCCCAAAATGATTGTATTTTTTGCCAAAACATTTCGATCAGAATTGCAACTTAGCTAGTGTGATGTGCATATTGTCAAAAGTTGTAAAACATTGTCAGACACTGTATGTATTAGCTTTACAGATGAAAAATACTCTGTCTTGTACGATCTAAATTTCTTTCCTCCTCTCAGGATGCCAAGAATTACAAAACTGAAAAGCCATGTGAATGGGTAGAGTTGACATTTTTTAGATCCTCAGATTCAGATCCTCAGATCTCAGATCCTATAACTTCAGACAAAGATTAGGAATTAAAATTTCACAACTTTCAAAGTTTGTTGTAATAAACTGACATATAAAATATAACTTAGATTTGAAAAGCTTGAGAAATTATTTTATTTCTATCTTGAATTTTGAACTTAAAAACTTCGATCTCAGAATCATAAAGTCATCAGTCAAAGACAGGGTGCGCAAGGATTCCACTTGTTATGCTATCACGTGTGTAGGCAATCAGTCAACGTTGAAATGCCAGGGGTCAGTGTCAATATACGCCCTCTATAGTCAATACACCAGCGATCGAACGATCAGAGACGATCATGTAAATGCAGGCTATCGACTGTCCATATTTTATCATCGTTCGTAATATTGATGGCGAGGGAATTTAACTAATCCATGCTGGAGGCCAGTGGCCCGGGCTAAATCAGTAATTAAGGGGTCGGAAGAAGCAAGTTAGCTTATCTGTAATTGTAAACCGTGTTCATAGATACTTGCTGAGCGAAAACGGTTATGTAGACATTTTTTTGTTTTATACCTGCCTTGTACACATATCCAAATTATTATTTTAAATATTGTAATCATACTGTTAATATGAGTATTGCAAAAAGCTTGTAAATTTGAGTCTGCGTCTGAAGTTATAGGATCTGAATCTGAGGATTTGAGGATCTGAATCTGAGGATCTGAGGATCTAAATCTGGGGATCTGAAAAGTCAACTTTACCCATGTGAATGTCATTTCTGCGCTGGCTCCTTACAAGGAGCAGCCATAACTCCCAAACCGGCGTCCTATTACCTATACTCACACTTACATATCCGACCACAGCCAACTTGCACGCGCAGCACATGTGGTCCCAGTTCCATCCAGTCTCTAGTCCACCCTCACCTCTACTCATCTATTTCATCGCAGAACCTCAGCACCACCACAACATACGAGAATGCCAAGACCATGATCAATGCAAGGAAAGTCAGAGGCGACAGAGAAGCGGAGGCGGAGAAACAGTTTGTCCATCCTATGTCAACGGCACAACCAAAAGTCAATGTTCCAAGCGGGAAAGAAGGGCAAAGTGTAAATAAAACATCGCGACTATTCAACAGCACACACTGCAACAACTACAGCAGCATGCAGCAGCATAACAATAACCTGAGCCTCTGCGGAGAAAACTGTTCTGACAAACTTCGGCTTGTTCTCAACCAATCTTCAGGTAGAGGAGACAGTGGAGTTCACTTTGACTACTGCCCTAGACACAGCCAGTTTACTCACATTCTGAACCCCCAGCAGTCCTCACTCCATCAGCACGATAGACTACCCAACAAGCTGACCCCTGAGCTACTTAGAAATGCCGCAATAGGACACGCCAAGCAACAGGAAAAGGATAGACATTCAGGAAAAACAGGTAATGGAAAGTGACTGAATGAGTTTCCCTGTGATACCTGTGTACTAGGACATGATTGATGGATTATGTACCTAAATCTGTACTTATAACGTCCTTACTATGTGGCTTGAGATTACTTATGACCAGAACATAGTATTTTAGCAATAAACCACCCTAGAGACGGAGTTACCACAATAAATTGACCAGTTTACGTCATATATGTTTAAGTGATTGCAAGTAGACACAGAGAGTGAACTGGTCATAGCCGAGTGGTATACCTATTGTGTAGGTGGTTTATTGCTGTAATTTCATAACAATATATTGAAATTCTGGTGTGAAACATCAAAAAGGGAATTTTTCTGTGGCTGGGAGCTTACGTGTGTTCCAACTGTGCTATATCACAAAGATAGCACAGTCATTTTCACGTCTCGACCAATCTGATCGCTGTATTTGTGCCATCGATATACTTGTATTTTATACACTACTTTATCTGAATCTTTGCTACTAGATGGCTATTCTAAAGAATCATGAATTGGTCTTTGGCACCTTTGTTTTTTTAAACAAAGAACATTCCTATCGGCTTCAACTAGGCATAATCAACAACTTTGATGATCATGGGTGCAATGAGTGTGCAGATAATACATTAACGTAACTTCAGATTTGTTCCCAGTTGTACATTTAACAATACTCAGAAAAGAGATTTGGCCCTTTCAAAATTTGAGATTTGGCCCTTTGCAAAAACCAAAAGTTTATTCTTGGTATGAGTTCACTTCTGAAAATAAAGTTCGATGTTTTCTGTAAAGTAAGTCTCACCTACACAATGCCTATCTAAGTTAATGGTTTGGAATAGGACGACTAAAGATCCCCTGACAATTAATCTGACCATTGATTTGATCAACAGGCGGTCATCAACATCAGCATCAACACTTCAATCAGCATCCTCATCATCACCAAGAATGCGTACATGGTCATTCCAAGCTGTCAGCCCGACCCTCCCCAGGAATGATCGATCCAAACACCGGATTGTGTGGCAGTGGTGTGACATCGGCTAACATGTCCAGGTAAGTTGCAAAACCCTTTGTTGTTGTGTTTTGCAGTTTCTTTCATGGTTTGATTTCCTTGAACATAATTTATGCACAGTTGCCATGGCAATTCTAAATATCATTTGAACATTTGCTGTCATTGACAACAAAGTGAAACTTTCAAATCTTAGAGTAAATATATTTGACAATTCACTTTGTTCACATATTGTTATGAAAATCATCTGTTTTAATTGTAGTGAAGAGGAAAGTGAAAGTGATCGTCATTTTGACATTGACGATGACGATAGCTCTTCGGAGGAGAGCAACTGCACATGCGATGAAAAGAAGGACGGCAAGTTCTGCGACTGTTGTCACTCTAAGCTTTCCAGACACGGAGGACCACCAGTTGCAAGTACCAGCAAGAAATACATTGAACGTAGAGACAAGCTACGATTTATGCTGGAAAGAGAAGTACGTTTTCTTGCTCTCTTATTAGTCCCCACAGACACAGTCCAGGGGACTTATGGGTTTGGTCATATTTGTACGTCCGTCCGTCCGTTCACGTAGATATCTAAGAGTTGCCTGGAACAATTTATTCAAACTTGATACAAGGATTACTGCCTATGTCATACACGTGCACATCTATTTATTTGTGGTCCTATCCAATATGGTAGTGTGGAGGCCATTGTATTTAAAAAGCGGGAACTGTGTCATTGACAATGTTTTTTAAAAAAGAAGCTTTGTTTCTAGAGTGGGTGACTTAACTAAACTTGACAAAACTTTGTAAGTATGTTCGTCACATAGAGCTCAGATACATGTAGTACACAATGAGACATGTCAGTATTGTATCAATTAAATGTCAAATTTGCAAATTTGACGAATTTTTCTAAATAGGGTGATATGTCTAGACATGCTGCAGCAAATTTGATAAAACTTTGTACAGATCTTTAGTACACAGTCTCATAATAGTGTACAAAGACAATTTGGAGTGACATGCGAATTAATTGCTAATTGCATATTTGATGAACTTTCCTAATTAGTGGGCTATTTCCAGAAATACAGCATAAAATGTGATGAAACTTGGTACAGATGTTGATCTTTAGGTACTCTAATACTGCGCGAAGACAATAAGTAGTATCATGTTAAATGATTCCTAATTTGCATATTTGATGAACTTTTAGAATTAGTGTGATATGTCTGGAAACAAAATTTAATGAAAAGTATTACAGATGTTGATCTTCAAGTAGTGTAATGGCGTGGAAAGATATGTAGTAGTATCATGTCAATTAATTGCTAATTTGCATATTTCATTAATTTTCGTAATTTGGCTGACATGGTTCATCAAATTTCATGAAATAATCGCACTCATACCAATCCATAGATGTAGAGCTCTCATTACTTTAACATTGAATAAAAAACATTTGTCATGTTAATGTTTCATGTTAATGTTAATGTCATATTAATGTGTCATGTTAATTAATTTTAATTTACAAATTTAATGAACTTCCTAATAAGAGTGATATGTCCAGAAATACTTCATCAAATTGATGAAACTTGGTACAGATGTTGATCTCACAGTGCTGTAATACCATTCATTGACACTTATCGGTTTGTTTATTTTGTTTTTATTTGTTTATGAAATGTGGTACATATAATCTTTCAGTGTTATAATCGAATGCAAAAATGTTTTGCAACATCCTGTAGATTAATCATTGACTTATTTAATGACCTTTTGTAATTAGGGTGGCAGCCCGCATTGTCTTAACGTTTTCACCACCAGGAACTCATTATCATCACATACCAAATTAATGAACATGACTCTATCCTCTCCAAGAAACTTGTAAATCAAAGTACCCATTAACAGGTGGGGACTGTGTCGTCAACAATGACTTGTTGAAAATATATAGTTTGAGGGGGTTTTCTTGTCAACTTCGATGAGAAATATTGCTTTGAAAAACGTGTGCTTGTTAAGCGCAACACCACGTTAACTTACGATTTGTATTTTATTCTAAATATCTTGCGCACATCAATCCACAAGTCCTGTAGGCAGGCACAGCCCTAGCAAGCGTTCACAGCTGTATCAAAAAAGGTGTCCCTACTTCCAAAGATGGGGCAACTTATGATATGGAATGACTTTATGATTTCCAGGTGTGTTGCTTTTTAGCTACTATAGACTATAGTCTATAGAAGCTATTGGGATGGGTATCCGTCCGGCGTCCATCGTCAGTCTGTATGTATGTATGTATGTATGTATGTATGTATGTATGTCCGTTTGTGAGGCGTCCGTCCACTCAAATATCTTGAGAACCGCAGTACTTACTGATTTGATATTTGTTGTGTAGATGAAAAATATGATTTTCAGAAACTTTTTTTTTTAATTTTTTGATATTGTTGAAAATAGGCAAATTAATGCCAAAAAAGGTGTTTTTGGTAAAAAATCTTCTTCTTCATAACCGCTGGTCAGACAGCTTTGTTATTTGGTATACAGGTCCCTAGGGGTAACCCAACTTAGATTTGTTCAAATTGTGATGAAATATGCAAATGTGTATTTTTAAGGAATTTTTTTGTCATTTTTGGTCAAATTTGACTTACATTGTATGTAATTCTAGTACTGTATAAACCCTATCAATTCACCCAGAAAAAAATAATTAATATGATTTTAAATAATTGAATTTATTAGGAAACCATCGAAGCCAAAATAATTTTAGTGTAGAATTATCAGAAAGTTCAACTTTTTTTGACAGTTCATAGTGAAATGCTTACCATCTTGGAGGATTAAAACATGTAAAGGCAACTTTCCTGAATCCCAACTTTGACATATTCTGAACCGTCATTTATTGTGCCCTGTATGTTATCTAAAAGAAATTGCTCAAAATAGTCAATAGAGATAAAGATAGAGATAGAGAATGTTCTAATTTCCATTTATGGTTGACTTGGTAAGGATAAAATAAAATTACTTTTTGAGGAAAAAAAATAGAGTGGTCAAGTAAAGAGGGTGGTCAGTAAAAGAGTGGTCAAAGTGATAGGGTTTTTACGGTAAAGCTGGGCTGAAGATTCCTCATGTGCTATTTATAGCAATTATGCAATCTGTGTAAACAGTGCAATGAAAGTTACATGATTCCTTAAAATGCTTTTGATGACCTTGAACTTCTTAAGTTTCAAACATTTGTCTCTTCAGTGTGCTTTCTCTGAGTATGTACAGTCTCAACTTATTCAACAGAACTCACTTACAATGTTAATCAAAGATATCCACCTTCTTCATCAATACATGTGTCACAAAAGGTTATTCTCTACATAACACAGGGGAGCTCTGTCAACTGTTGGGTCACTTGTTTTTTCAAAGCCACTGGTCAGACAGCTTTAACCCTTTCACCCCCAGTTCCCTGTATACAGGTCCAACTTTACCATAGAAAACAATGGATTTGGGACAAACCATGGTGGTGAAAGGGTTAATATTTGGTCTACAGGTCCCTAGGATGACCTTAGTGAGATAATTTCATACAGTCAGGAAATACTTAATTTTGTATCCATGTCTATAGTAGCTTCAGGGACTTTGGCCCTATGTTTATCTGTTGTAATAATAAACGACTTGAGCCATGGACACAAAATAATTGTACACACAATTGATGGTAGAGCAGTTTTGCTAGATTGAGTATTTCTCTTCCGTGACTTCAGAAAAATTACTGAAGACAAAGGTTGAAAACAAAGTAAAACTATCTTAAAACAGGACGTTCTGATTAATAAGCGATGCTGCTGGCTGGCTTCTGATGATAACCATGATTTCCTGGCCAAAAACACATATCATTCCAACAATTATTTTATATAGACTCTGATGGTAGCAGGAGTTAATACACCAGTTATAGTAACAGTTTTCAATTCAAAAACTGTGTCATCTTTCTTACTGGTTGTGCCCGATTGGGATAGTCTTTACTTCATTAGCATCGGCTACAGTCGTTTACGTGATCGAAGAAAAGAAGACTTTGTATTAAAGTTGTAGTCTCTCTACTGAATGGCTACTAATAAGACAAAACACAACAGCTCCATGGGGAAACTGCTACTATATATTGAGTGCCGGATGGTGCCTTTTCACTCAACCTCCTTGCCTTGACATGTTACCTCTGTAAGCCACCTATATTAAAGAGATGTCCAGTGCTCCTGAAACTGATTATCTCGAATCACATTTACAACAGTGCACAGGCATTCCTATGGCTACTAATTTTGCCCTTTGCTTTTTGACATTTCTATATACATACGAAGCAGAATCCATCCATTACTTAGTCAACAAATAAGGTCTCTCTGGCTAAAGGTTTCAACGTAACATTCAGATACATAGATGATGTTATTTCTCTGAATAATTCAAGTTCAGTGGCTATCTCCCTATGATCTATTCTCCTCAATTGGCAATTAAAGAAACTACAGTCTCAGACTTCTTCTGCCTATTTTGATATTTTCTCGACTTTTACTCTTGTGGTCACCTTCTACTAGACTGTATGAAAGAGAGTAGATTTCAACCTTCATATCATCAATTCCCTTCATTTGGAGAGAAACATTCCACTCTCACCAGCCTATATGGAGTGTACATATCTCACCGTATTCGTTATGCGAGAGCATGTAGTTCATACGGTACTCTTTTGATATGTTCACTTCTCTTGCAAGCTTATACCGGTAAATCAAGGTTACTCAAAAGACAAAAACTTGTCTCAACATTCAAACGTTTTTTGGCATGTGTTATAGGCTTGTTGACAAAATGATATGTGTCTCAGACGATGGCCACAAATGGCATCAGTTATATCAGTCTGTGGACTGTGACCATGTATTTGACTTGGATATATGGGGTATCACACGTTAGAACAGGATGTAACCACCCTCCGGAATATTTACTAATGTTTTCCATCACACGTTTTCTGACTCAAGTAAAAAGAGCAGATCACGATAAGCAGGCCAGTGAAACATGTTTCAGGCTACGTTTATCTGTCAACTAATGTTTAAAATTATGTAGGTCAGCTCTATCACGAAGATCTGGCTGTTCAGCAGTAAAGCCTGGCATCTCATTAAATATTCACACGTGACAAAGCCTACAGTGCCATACTGGCAGAAAGGTTTCTTTTACAGCATCCTACCTTGCAGCCAACAATTTATGCCGAATCCCCAATTTGCCTCTGCCTGCATTCTACTTTCTCGACATGCCTGCTTTTGATACCCATTTGAATTGGGTGTCACTGCAATTTTTGCATTCTCTTACCAAACATTCTTCCAGCCATAAGAAACTGGCGAAATCTATGTACGTAGAAGATGCCTGTTTTTGGTATCTACGTACGTTATGTAGGGTTTCAACGAGAATGTTTGATTGTATGAAACGTGTCTTTGATTTGAGAAAAACAACAGAGTAGATAATATCTTGTGATCTATGCAACTGACACCTTTGGAAAGCATTTAACACGATTGGAACTAATTTTTAGCTCATATTTGGTTTTATATATAAATACCAAAAAGAGCTTATATGATGAGTCTGAGTGGCGTCTGTGTCTGTATATTTGTGGGTATGTGCGGATGTATGTCCGTCACACACAAAGGCTCCCATACCGCCAAAGCTACCATCTCAGTATTTGGTGTACAGGTAGATGTAGGGGTTGAGATGTGAATTTGTTCAAATTAACACATCAGTGTGAAAAATGTGCAAATGAGGTAAGAAAAAGGGAAATACTGCAAGTGTGCAGGAGTGGTGGCAGTGAACTGAATCAGCCTCCCACACATCTGAATAAGAGGATTTTGACCTTTAACCTCTTTGTATGCAGGTTACCTATTATGTTTGGGAGTGGTAGCAGTAACTGAAACAGCTAATTGTTCATTTCCTATCATTGTTTATGAACTGTGACATATTAACAGATCTGCTGAAACCATATGGATGTCTATTTTTGTACATCCATGGTAGAAATATTCTCTGCTATGCATGTTGCTAAAGTTGACTTTCAGTATCTAAAGTTTCAGACCCTATTTACTTTTGTCATTCTTAATTTTCTGGTTTAAATATTTCTTGTTGTTTTTCTGGTTGTATTTCTTGTTTTTTTCTGGTTATACTGTGCAGAAATTGTCATAAAATCAATGCATAATTTTCCTGCACTGAACAGATAGAAATAACACTTATTGTTGATCTTTGGTATGTACCAATTCTGATCAAATTTGAGTGACACCGTATAATTGCGGTATATTTTTGATAATTACAATGTCATAATTTTCAAATTTCTCGAAAATGTCAGGTGCGGTATAGCTGAATGTTGCTATATAACAAATTACAAAAACGAGTGTGTAATGTAAAAAAGCAGATAGATAAATCGACATTACTTTGCCATCCAATTATCCCAAATTAGTTCCAATCGTGTCAGTTCGAACCCCGATCGAAGACACAGTATTTGACATGCCTTGCTGCTCATTCGTTTATCAGGACAAGTTAACTACGAGTGCTTTATCTAGGAAATTAGATTTGCTCTTAGAAATACAGGTCATGCACATGTGATAGCCTTCCTGAAAATAAGTTGAGCCAGTCATCTTGCTCTAACTTCTCGTTGCCAGAAATTTTTAACGAGCTTCAAGTGTCATTTCAAAGTTCAACAACGCTCAAAAAGCTTTTCCGAGGACGTATTATGTTGGTTGGTGCATATGGTGCAGGGAAGACCTCAACAAAAAGAAGTCTTTTCAACGAACCTCATCAAACAGAACATAGGAGCACTCATGGAGCCGAAATCTACAGTATAGATATCACACAATGGATAATTAAGGGTAAAGATTTACATTATCAGTGGATTAAAAGTGTTAGTGTATTAGTAGTCAAAGAACATTTGTGACGAGATAAACTGTAAGATGGTCAAAGGCACCAATGTATATGATCATGCATTTTTTGCTCACGTGTTTACACACGTGAGCATATGTCGCAGCGATGTCTGTCTGTCTGTCTGTCTGTCTGTCCGTCTGTCTGTCTGTCTGTCTGTCTGTGTGTCTGTCTGTCTGTCTGTTGGTCCGATATCTCAAAAACGACTTATCAGATCAGAATCAAATCTGGTACATATATTCAGTTAGCAAATGGCAAGAACTGATTAGTTTTGGTGGGTGTGGCTTGCATACTTTTTGCTCATTTACATAATTAATGATTTTAGAAAAAACGGATATACATGCTCGATTATAAAAGGTTTTGTTCAACGTACATTAAAAAAAAAACGTCTAGAATTGCTAACTGTTTTGCCTTGAATATGCGGCCAGGGACACCATCATCTTTCCACACTGAAGTCTCTATTCTAATACGAGCCAATTGATTTAACTTAGTAGACTCAGCTTTGGAAAGTTGCTTACAGATATGAACTGTAAATGCTCACGTGTTTCATTATATATTGAGGTTATGTGTAAATTTGAACCTTTGCCACATGTTTGAAACTTCATTGAAATTATTATGATCAGCATAATGAACAATAATCACCGCCGATTAATTCTAAAAGGTCATGAAGTATACAAATATGTAATTAGCTGAAATAAAAATATTAAAGTTATTTGACTGCATTTATTGTACCACCACTTTATATAGCAAGTGTAATTACCGTTGGCCAAGTCCTTCAAGCCATATATGCCGAGCTGTGAGATATGCAAATTATAAATTAGCTGACATGAAAATGTGAAATGACTTTCGATATTGTTTTAGCCTGTACCTGGTATAATCATCAATGTACATAGCATGTTTTGCCAACTTCGATCAGCTAAATCCGGTACATATTCCTAATAAGCAAAGTTCATTAAGTATGTAAATTAGGAATTGGCTAAGGTAAAAATGCTTAATGATTGTCAATAATGTTGTATCATGGTATCTGCAATATGTGTAGCAAATTTTGTCAACTTTGGTCAAGTCAATTCAGATATACTGTATATCTCTAATTAAGAAAGATCATTAAATATGCAAATTAGGAATTGGCTGAAGAGAAAATGCTTAATAACTTTCAGTAATATTGTATTATAGTGTCTTTAGTGTACATAGCAAGTTTCATCAATTTGATCAAGTCAATTCAGATAAATATCCCTAAATATGAAAATTCATTTAATATTCAAATTAGTTTTTGGGTGAAGTAAAAATGTCTTTTGACTTTTAATAATGTTATATCACAGTATCTTTGATGTATATAACAAGTTTCAACAACTACAATCAAGTTATTGAGATATATATCCCTAATTGGGAAAGTTCATTAAATATGCAAATTGGGATTTGGCTGAAGTAAAAATGCTTAATGACTTTAAAAAATGTCGTATCATAGTGGCTTCAATACATGTAGCAAGTTTCATCAACTTTGGTCCAGTCATTTCAAAGATATATCCCTAATTAACAAAGTTCATGAAATATGCAAATTAGGAATTGGCTGAAGTTAAAACGCTTAATGACTTTCAATAATGTTAAATCATAGTATCTTTAATATACATACCAAGTTTGGTTAATTTTGATTGAGTCAAATCAGACATATATCCCTAGTTAGGAAAGTTCATTAAATATGCAAATTAGCAACTATCTTTCATGTCACCCCTTTATGGTTCCCACTGCTGATATATCTTGGTGTGATCAACATTTGTAGCAAATCTCATCAAATTGTGTGTAATCGTTTTTAATGTATATCCGTTTTTTCTAAAATCATTAATTATGCAAATGAGCAAAAAGTATGCAAGCCACACCCACCAAAAACTAATCAGTTCTTGCCATTTGCTAACTGGATATATGTACCAGATTTGATTCTGATCTGATAAGCCGTTTTTGAGATATCGGACCAACAGACAGACAGACACACAGACGGACAGACAGACAGACAGACAGACAGACATCGCTGCGACATATGCTCACGTGTGTAAGCACGTGAGCAAAAAACGACTGCACACAATTTGATGAGATTTGCTAGATTTGCTACATTCATGATCTTTTAGAGTTAATCGGCGGTGAATATTGTTCATTATGTTGATCATAATACTTCCAATGAATTTGCAAACATGTGCCAAAGGTTGAAATTTACACATAACTGCAATAATAATGAAACACGTGAGCATTTCAGTTCATATCTGGTTAAGGGTGGGGATTTGGCCGAGCGGTTTTGACTGTGATGTCTTTGCTAGGTAATCATATCTTGGTGTGATCAACATTTGTAGCAAATCTCATTTGCACTGGCCCATGATGGAGGCATCATGGGCCAGTGGCTAGAGCAGTGGACTCACGATCAAAGGATGGTGAGTTCGAGCCCCGGCATGGCTGTGGTGTTGTGTCCTTGGGCAAGGCACTTTATTCCTCATTGCTTCTCCCCACCCAGGAGTGATGGGTACCTGGTAGGACAGAGGTTGTTATGTGTGCGTTTAGCTCTGCTGCGCTTATTGGCTGCACATGTGAGCTGTTGTCTGCTCCCCAGGGAGTTGAGTGGTATCATATTAGGTCCAGTGACCTGGGGTAATAATAATTGTAAAACGCCTTGATCACATCTACTTGTGGATATGTGCGCTATATAAGAACCAAATATATTATTATTATTATTATTATTATAATGCGGTGCCTTACTTTTGAGTTCGAATTCGATCAAATTTTACTGAATTTGATCTTTTCGTACCATTCAAAATCTAATGATATATGCACACTTAAATTAGATATGAACTGAAAATGCTCACGTGTTTCATTGTATATTGCAGTTATGTGTAAATTTTAACCTTTGCCACATGTTTGCAACTTCATTGAAAATATTATGATCAAGGTAATGAACAATAATCACCGCCGATTAGGTCATGAAGTATACAAATATGTAATTAGCTGAAATAAAAATATCAAAATTCTTTACTGCTGTCATTGTATCACCACTTTATATAGCAAGTGTAATTACCGTTGGCCAAGTCCTTCAAGCCATATTTGCCGAGCTGTGAAAGCTCATTATACATGCAAATTATAAATTAGCTGACATGAAAATGTGAAATGACTTTTGATATTGTTTTAACCTGGTATAATCATCAATGTACATAGCAGTTTTTGCCAACTTTGATCAAGTAAATCCAGTATATATCCCTAATAAGCAAAGGTCATTAAATATGTAAATTAGGAATTGGCTTAAGTAAAAATGCTTAATGATTTTCAACAATGTTGTATCATGGTATCTGCAATATATGTAGCAAGTTTTGTCAACTTTGGTCAAGGTGATTCAGATATATATCTCTAATTAGGAAAGTTCATTTAATATGCAAATTAGGAATTGGCTGAAGAGAAAATGCTTAATGACTTTCAATAATATTGTATTATAGTGTCTTTAATGTACATAGCAAGTTTCATCAATTTTGATCAAGTCAATTCAGATAAATATCTCTAATTATGAAAATTCATTTAATATGCAAATTAGGAATAGGCTGAAGTAAAAATGTTTTTTGATTTTCAATAATATTATATCACAGTATCTTTGATGTATATAGCAAGTTTCGACAACTACAATCAAGTTAATTCAGATATATATCCTTAAGTTTATTAAATATGCAAATTGGTAATTGGCTGAACTTAAAATGTTTAATGACTTTCAAAAATGTTGTATCATAGTAGCTTCAATACATGTAGCAAGTTTCATCAACTTTGGTTCAGTCAATTCAAATATATATCCCTAATTAGCAAAGTTCATTAAATATGCAAATTACGAATTGGCTGCAGTTAAAACACTTAATGACTTTCAATAATGTTAAATCATAGTATCTTTAATATACATACCAAGTTTGGTCGATTTTGATCTAGTCAAATCAGACATATATCCCTAATTAGGAAATATGCAAATTAGCAACTATCTTTCATGTCACCCCTTAATGGTTCCCACTACTGATATATCTTGGTGTGATCAACATTTGTAGCAAATCTCATCAAATTGTGTGTAGTCGTTTTTAATGAATATCCGTTTTTTCTAAAATCATTAATTATGCAAATGAGCAAAAAGTATGCAAGCCACACCCACCAAAAACTAATCAGTTCTTGCCATTTGCTAACTGAATCTATGTACCAGATTGGATTCTGATCTGATAAGCCGTTTTTGAGATATCGGACCAACAGACAGACAGACAGACAGACAGACAGACAGACAGACAGACAGACAGACATCGCCACGACATATGTTCATGTGTGTAAACACGTGAGCAAATAAAATGTGTTTTATTAGTCTCTAAAAATTATGACCAATTTTTACGAAATCTTTACGTCTTTAAAATTTTGATCGCGGGAGAAATACGAACCGCCATGCTGTTTGTTTTAATCGACCGGCATGTCGAAGATTGACGCAAAAAGTTCTGACACACCAAAATTGATAACATAGACGCAGGCTGTCGTGACATAGAACGACCAGAGTATATATCTCGGTATTTTCTGTTTGGAGATGACAAAACTTGGCTTGTGCATCTGTTTAACAAAAAATAGCATTGTATAAACGTGAATCCGCAAATATTTTTTTCAGGAAAACAAAGGTAAATGCACAACATTTTCAGACCATTATATTTCATTTCTTTTCATTTATGTTTCGATTAGAGCGTACTACAACGTATAAGGGTAACAAATCTGTCAAAGAGATCCAGAAGTTACTAGCAGATATCATCGTGGGTGGACTGAAGAAGTCGCCATCTAGTGGAGGTGAAGAGCCAGCCACCCATGCCGAGGTCAAGGATGTAGTAGATGCTGTAAAAATGGAAGGGGAACAAAATGAAGACGTTTATCGTAGGTTGCAAAAAGATCTGTTCGCGAAGACCACGCTTGACGGTTCTGATGCTAATTTCTTCTTCAGTTTGTGGATTTTGCTGGGCAAGGTGTATACTACATCACGCATCAGGTTGGTGATATATGTAAATATATATATAGTATCCATAGGACGTGAGCAGTTGATCCCCAGTGGATCAGTACACCTGAAGAAGCTCCAGTTTTGGAGCGAAACGTTGTGTCACAAGTTCATTAAAATACCGGTACGTACGGACCAAACAACTGGGTGTGGTAGTGTGTATCAATCAAGTTTTCTATATATATATATATATATATATATATATATATATATATATATATATATATATATATATATATATATATATATATATATATATATTATACCGTATATTATAAGTAAAATACAACATAAATGATCAATCACTTTCAAAACATATGACATCAGTGATACATAAGAGAGAAATAAAAAGAGCAATATAAAAGAGCTTCAGAAGCAATGTCACAACGACTACTATTTTTAGCTCACATTTGGTTATACCAATGTGAGTTTATCGTATAAGCTGAAGTCGATGGCGTCTGTATGTCTGTGTGTATGTATGTATGTATGTATGTATGTACGTACAGTATGTCCGTCAACATCAAAAACACGCAAACCGCTGCACGTTTCAGCTTGGTATTTGGTGTGTGGATGCATCCTGGGCTATAGATGGGATTTTCTTCAAATGAAGTCTGCATTGCCAAAATTATGCAAATGAGCTTACAAAATGTGAAAATGGTCAAGAATTAATATCTCGAGAACCGCTGTTTTGATTGATTTGAAAATTTGTGTGCAAGTACCTTAGGGGCCGTCGATAATAAAGCTGACGCACAAGAAACGTAATTCCTTCGTTTAACTTGAAACCCCCTCCCTCCCCCCTCAAAATGAAAGTTCTTATGCGAAATCAACTTCATATTATGATGCTGTTTCGGACAAACCCACACACACCTCTGCGATCCGCACGCCCATGGAAAAACACCGATTGTTCACATTAATTACTAAACCTTCACTTTACGCGTTTCACTTTTTAAGACACAGAACATTTTAATGTATTTCGCATGTAGGAAAATGTTCCATGTATATGTAGGTATACCACACAAACATGCTACGGCTTCTGAAAGCGCTCAGTGTGTAAGCGTGTGGGAATTTTCGAAGCATGTTTTCTCGTTTAATTTGGCAAATTATCAGCAAATACCTCAATACTTCAAGGTACCCCTTTCTTCTCAATCGTTTCCTGGAGTTTCAAAGTCATACGAACGAAAATGAGTGAAAAATTTCGATGCAAAAATCGTGCATCAGCGAGAGCGGCGGCCATGTTTTCAACTCACTATTTTTAGCCCACTGAGCCTACGCATACACAGCGTTCTATCGCAGTTGAGCCTGAGCGTAAAGACACTGAAAGTATTCAAAGATAGATAGCCCATGATTCGACCTCTATTTTCGTGTTTTTTGTTTGAATTTTGGCCAAATAGTCGCTTTTTAGCGGGTTCTGAATTTTTCTAAAGCATCTAAAAACATCATGATGACTTTTAATTAATAAACGAAAGAAAAAAATAAGAAATTAATTAATTATCTTCAAAATAAATATATTTTTGACAAGGTGAATCATGCAGCTCAAAAGCGAACGATCAATGTTTTGGACGTGTGTGAGCGATTTTCGCGGGGATTCCCCCGACCTATCGTTCATAGCTACGGCGCTTGAAAAACACGGTCAGTTTCTGTGAAACGGGATGAAATTTTCTTTCAGGCGAGGCGTTTCAAGTCACTCTTGAGAAAAATTACTTATTTTTCAGTTGTTGTTTTACCGTTTCATGAACCATTTTTTCGATTCAATCACTTGTTGACCTGAGAACAACGATATTTAGTACTCTTTTTCAACAGACTTTAGTAAGTAGCTGCCGGTACGGCTGTCAAAATACTATCGTTTTCAAAGTACATTTTGAGCGAACTTTATAAATTAACATTCTGAACCATAATGTAATGTTATGCTTGGAATTTTGTTGCTTTTGAGGTTCATTCGTAGTTTTTTATAATGATTCTTTAAGTTAGTTATTTTTTGTGTTCCTTTCCATCATCAAACGTCGACAAGTATAAAATAAGCCCTAATCACTTAAATGAGAATTATGTGTTTCTTTTCGGTTTCGTAATATGTGACGAAATAAATAAGTTGATTTCTTTTGATCCTTTCCACTTATTGGTATTTTTTCCTGGTTGAAAGTTACTAATATCCTTTAATAATCCTTAGTCTCTACTATCTTAGAAAAGAATGAAACGATTGATTTATAAAAGAAACTTTATTGTGACACAGTTCAGTCATTTTCATAACTCTGAAGTTCAAAATTCAGTGTGCTATACTCATATCTTGGCAGTGTTGAACTCTTCTGTTGTAGTATCTGCAATCGAAACTACTTCACATAGAATAATTAAAAGCATTTCATCAACAATTTTCAAATTCCACTTACTTTGAATTTGAATGTTCCCAACAACCAAAAAATATTGTGGATCATGGTAAGATTAAAACCTCACATATTCTAAAGGTACAGTAATATCTAATTATATAATTGGAGGCGTTAATAAAAAACAAAAATGTTTAGGAAATTATGAAAATGTAAATCAGAGCTGTTGAAAATTATTTAATTTTCAGGATGTTGCCAAATCATGTGTGTATATAAGTATGTCTGGTTCTGAGATGAGCTGTATTGGCATACCAAAGGAATTTGTTGATAACTAACAATTTAATTAAAAGAATGGTTGCCATGGAAACAGTATAGGTTATTTTCAATAAAGTAGATATTCCTTCATCAAAATTTTGCTATGAACTTCATGAACATTTCAAAAATTTCCTAAATTTTCGTAGCCAGTGGTTAACCAACAAAAGTACATTCATGCAGGCTCTCGATATATCTCAGGGCCAGTGGCGACTCATTCAAAGCGAGAAATTTGCATAAATGGGTTTTTCTGTCACTCATTTTTTATCATTTAGAGTAGTTTTGTTGCTGAATGTTCATTGGTGCTCATAACAGAGGGTTTTCTAGAGATAAAAACCCAGAAAAGATGGCTTGACACTATAAAATACTTGCTCAGACATTGCGTATACATTTGTACATAATAACTTTTCATATTTCATCATTCAATGTGGATGTCATTTTTTGTACAAATGTGACATTTTTGGTCAAAATTACAGTGATCTTGGAAGTAAGTTTACCATATTTATATTTGAAACTTGTTGCAAAATTGTTTTTCTTTGCTGATATGCTTTGGTTGTTCTTTTTAAACGTCAATGCTCTTGAGTAGATTTTGCCAAACATAGCTAATTTTCATATTTTACCCTATTTTTGGGTGGCCCGCAAAGGCACATTTTGCAGTAAAGTCAAACTAAACACTGCATTTCTGACTATCTAATTACCTTTCCTGCATGAACTTTCCCTTTTTTTAATTACACTTCAGTAGCACTGCATATAGATTAAGAATGCTTTGTAAGTTCACCAATTATTTTGCATCAGAATGACTGTAAATCTGCCAAAATTTGTATTTTTCAGTCATTTTATAATTTTTCCGCGATGCAGAATTGGACAAACTGCCATATTTGGATATGTTTACATCAAAAAGTAAATTTCCTTTGGTCAAAGATTAAATTATTTTGTAAAAAGAATATACTTTTAAATACTTTTAGCATCATATTTGTTACAGAGTCATGTATTTCAGGGAAAACAAGCCTATGAAAATCTATGATTTCATCAATTTTAACTTTTTTCCAATACTATGACCTTCGGCCGCGAGGTTTTACATACACAAAAATCTTCATAACTTTTGAATGACTGAACCGATTTTGACCAGATAAAAAGCATTTTTCATCATTTCCCAAGCACTCTTTGGAAAATGCATCAAAAAAGCAATTTAGTGATTTTAAAATTTTCACTTGGTATACCTAGTATATGTTTCACGTTGAAAAATCTTACAAGTTTATTCACATTTATGTCTTTCGTTGTCTTTTTAGTCTCCGTATTTTGTTGTCATTCTGTTCTCGAATATAGTATTGCAAGATAGTATTGCGTTCTGGCTGCAAAGTCGCACTCGAAAACAATAGACGAAAATCCTTATGTGATTTTGACGCACGCAAAACGAAATGAGCTTTTACCCCCTCCCCCTAAACGAAAGAATTACGTTTGTCGTGCGTCAGCTTTTATTATCGACGGCCCCTTAGGTGAACCTTATGCAGTTTTATGAATATTGTGAAGATATCTTTAATTTTGTATTTTTGCTGAATTTTTTGGTGATTTTTCTCGTTTTCAGTAAAAATTATTCTTCTCTGAAACCGCCTACCCAATCGCTCTCAAATTTGGGTTGAATCTTTGCGAGGGTGTTACTCTTCTAATTTGTTGAAATTATGACAAAATTGGGAAAATTACTATTTTGGGGCAATTTTTGTCATTTTTGGTCAAAAAATCTTAAACAGTATTTCTTTTTAAAACCCCTGGACAGACAGCTTTCATATTTTGTACACAGACGTACAGACATGACAATAGTCAGATATGTGGAAATTGTCCTGAAATATACAAATTTGTATTTTTAAGACAATATTGTCATTTTTGGTCAAGAAAACTTGTTCTCAAAATTACTTGTTTGATAGCTTTGTAATTTGGTATAAAGCCCGAGTGATGTTATTAGATAAATTTTCTGCTCGAAGTGTTGGGAAACCCCCAAATTTGTATATTTTAGGTAATTTTCTCAGTTTGTGACCTTAAATGACCTACACCAACCCAGGATATGTTGTGAGACAGTTTCGAAGGCTGTGAACATAATTTTGTCATATTTGGTATCATTTTGTAGGAAAATTTGATCCAGAAAACAAAGCTGAGGTGAATTTTTTCATTGCAGACCAATTTTTGCAACTTTTCTATGTAAGACATACAAGGACTGATGAGACATTTTGATCCAGGATAATTCCAGATGTTGTAAATCACCGCCCACAGTGGAAGGCATTTCACTATCTGTAACTAACTTAAGTGCTGTTTACATTAGAATGATAACACTCATAGCATTAATTAAAAACTCCCAAAGGTTGTAAATACATTTCCTGTAATCTGGTGTTATGTAATACCAAGGGATGGAACATTTGATATTCAGGAGGGGGTAGGGTCTAGAAGATTGATGAGGTAGCATTACTTTTTATCAGATCCCTTGTACATTTTTTTACCCACTTCCACCTTTTCTTTTTATCAAGCCTTCTCTGTCTATTTTTTGTTGTTGACATTTGCTTATGTATTTAGGATCTGCTTGTCCCATTGCTGTAGAAGTTGATATGCATGTTCCTAAAGATGACCTCCAGTACCTAAGTTGGAGACCTTATTTGCTTTTGTCATTCTTGTTTTTCCTGGTTTAAATATTTCTCAAATGGACCAATTCAAACCGAATGTGAGCACACTGTCCTTGACGGTATTTTTGTTAGTGTGAGTTCGCACGAGATGTATGTTCAAACTGTGTAGAATTCAAATAAGCAAAATTACATTCAATGCGAACTGGTGTTAGCTACCTGATGCAACACTTATGCACAGTGCTATCTCAAATATTAACATAATTTGAACTATTTTGTGATTATAAGATCTTGAATATTTGTTATAATCTATTTTAAAAATCATCAATCAAGCAGTGTTTTGTGTGAAGGTGGGGCAAATTTCATAAATTATTGACAATTGCACAATCATAAAATATATCTCCAACAAAATTACATTTTGTCTAGCTTTTCGCACGCTCAGGAAAGGAGGACCCATTAAATGTAACTGATTTGTCACTTTTGTTTAGGTTTAAGTCAAATACAAATTCCCTTTCCAAGGTTGATTTGTAGGCATTTACTATTATCAGCAAACGATGCATGATAAGATTTTAAATTTTTCGATGGGAAAATGGCCTTCTACCTCTACCCAAATCAGTTCTGCTGTAGTGTGTATTTTGGTGATCTCTCTTTCAATTGATTTGGTAGATGTTAAGAAAATGTATTGTACATTTATTTATTTCATATACCAGGAAATGAGACCTGGCAAATTTGATTAAACTACCCTTTCTTGTGAGTGTGCTAATTAATTCTGAAAAATTTTACAAAATCACTAAACAACTGCAGCCCTTCTATTAAAAATGAACTATTTTTAGTAGATGCAAAGAAATGTAATCAAGTCTTTATGATTCTCGCCAATGAACGACGAGTCTTGATGATTCTCGCCAGTAAATTTCAATTCTCGCTGTACTTAGTGAGAATTTCCATTCTCACCGGTGAGAATTTGTTCTCACACTTGATTCTCGCCAAGGAGTGCATTTCTCACCAATCTCAAGTGGAGATTAAAATTTTCTCACACGACAATAAGAATAAGAACAGATTCTCACCGATTGCGAGAAACCGTCAGTTTCTCGCTCTAGTCACTCACTTTTTCCCTATAGTGCACTCTGATGTGACCTTGAAACTTTCAGGGACCAACCTGAGTTGTCCCTGAATCTTTCAAAGACTATCCTAATGTGACCTTGAAACTTTCAGGACCACCCACATGAGTTCTTGAAACTTTCGGGGACCACCCTGATGTGTCCCTTAATCTTTTTAAGGGACCACTTAGATATGACCCCTTACATTGTTTTAAGGACTGGCCTAGAGAGGCACTTTGAAATAGTAAAGAACCAATCAGATATGATCCCGAAACCTTCAAGTGCATCCAGGTCCTCTAAGAAATCAGCAATCATCAAGTTTTGACCTTTAATCTTGACATTATCAAGAATGTGTATCAATGAGATGAAATATCCTTAAAAATTGTCAAAAATGATAAATTTACAATGTTTGAAAAGCAGATGGCTTTAAATACTACAATTTTCTTTAACATTTAATTCAATAATTACACTTTTGATATTTTCACTAGAAAATTTGATAATTACTAAATGCTTTGAGTAAACCCTCTCTTATAGAGCATATTCTGTGACTTTTACTGTTTATCTTATAATCACAAAATAGTTCTAATTGTGTTTATAGCAATAATAAGTTGATATCACACAAAATGTATCGTCAACATTTTTATCATCCGTCAAGTTTGTTTGTTAGGAGTACATGTAATGACCACAGTCTAAAAACGTTTTATATAACACAGCGAAAATGTGACATGTCTTTTTGCTCACGTGTTTACACACGTGAGCATATGTCGCAGCAATGTCTGTCTGTCTGTCTGTCTGTCTGTCTGTTGGTCCGATGTCTCAAAAACGGCTCGTCAGATCAGAATCAAATCTGGTACATAGATTCAGTTAGCAAATGGCAAGAACTGATTAGTTTTTGGTGGGTGTGGCTTGCATACTTTTTGCTCATTTGCATAATTAATGATTTTAGAAAAAACGGATATTCATTAAAAACGACTACACACAATTTGATGAGATTTGCTACAAATGTTGATCACACCAAGATATATCAGTAGTTGGAACCATTAAGGGGTGACATGAAAGAGAGTTGCTAATTTGCATATTTAATGAACTTTCCTAATTAGGGATATATGTCTGATTTGACTCGATCAAAATCGACCAAACTTGGTATGTATATTAAAGATACTATGATTTAACATTATTGAAAGTCATTAAGCATTTTAACTGCAGCCAATTCCTAATTTACATATTTAATGAACTTTGCTAATTAGAGATATATATTTAAATTGACTGGACCAAAGTTGATGAAACTTGCTACATGTATTGAAGCTACTATAATACAACATTTTTGAAAGTCATTAAACATTTTTACTTCAGCCAATTCCCAATTTGCATATTTAATAAACTTTCCAAATAAGGGATATATATCTGAATTAACTTGATTGTAGTTGTTGAAACTTGCTATATACATCAAAGATACTGTGATATAATATTATTGAAAATCAAAAAACATTTTTACTTCAGCCAATTCCTAATTTGCATATTAAATGAATTTTCATAATTAGGGATATTGATCTGAATTGACTTGATCAAAATTGATGAAACTTGCTATGTACATTAAAGACACTATAATACAATATTATTGAAAGTCATTAAGCATTTTCTCTTCAGCCAATTCCCAATTTGCATATTAAATGAACTTTCCTAATTTGAGATATATATCTGAATCAACTTGACCAAAGTTGACAAAACTTGCTACATATATCGCAGATACCATGATACAACATTATTGAAAATCATTAAGCATTTTTACTTAAGCCAATTCCTTATTTACATATTTAATGAACTTTGCTTATTAGGGATATATACTGGGATTTACTTGATCAAAGTTGGCAAAGCATGCCATGTACATTGATGATTATACCAGGTTAAAACAATATCAAAAGTCATTTCACATTTTCATATCGGCTAATTTATAATTTTCATGTGTAATGAGCCTCGGCATATATGGCTTGAAGGACTTGACCAACGGTAATTACACTTACTAGATACAGTGGTGATACAATGACGGCAGTAAAAGAACTTTAATATTTTTATTTCAGCTAATTACATATTTGTACACTTCATGACCTAATCATCGGTGATTATTGTTCATTACGTTGATCATAATACTTTCAATGAAGTTGCAAACATGTGGCAAAGGTTAAAATTTACACATAACTGCAATATATAATGAAACAGGTGAGCATTTTCAGTTCATATGTTGTTTACTTTTATCTGCAATCTCTCTCTCTCTCTCTCTTCTCTCTCTCTCTCTCAGGTATTTCTTGCAAGTCGGGTCATTTACATTCTTGTTACTGATCTTACTAAGTCTCTCGATGACATGAAGGTTGAATGTGATGACAGCAGGACTGTAGGTGGTAAGTAACCCTATTAATTTTTGTCTTATATACCGGTATATACATGTTTGCGTGGTTGCTACACAAATCAGTGTTTCTTTGATAGATAGATAGATAGATACATACATACATACATACATACATACATACATACATACATACATATATACAAACATACGTACATGTATACATACATACACGCATACATGCATACATACGTACATACATACATACATACATACATACATACATACGTACATACATGCTTTATTTATTTATTCATTTATTTATTTATTTATTTTTCATTCAGGTGATCAAATAATGCCCAATTTTAGGCACTTTAGGAGAAAATGCAATATCAGATAATAATGACAATACAATCTAAAGAAACACTGGTAAAAACACGCACTTTGCAGTACAAGCCGAAAGGTGAAACCAGAACTAAACAAATTTATTTTTGATTAGCTATTAAAAGGTCATTTAAAGTAGTTACACATCTTAAAATTGGTGAATTGGTTAATTTGCAAACATTTGCATAAATAAACACTCCCTTATCATGCAACTTACGACTGCGTGACAACCTAAAAGGTAAAGCCAACCAGATAATCTTCGGCTAACAAATTAATTAATATTGAATAAATATTTGCAAAAGTGATTTTTGAGTAAAATACGCTGTGCTTTTTGCAAAATTAATAGATTTCTGCTGTACACGTTCGTGCGTTAAATGTCTGTTACTTGCCATGTAGACCATAACTCTGCAGTAAATCAGATGACTTCTCACGTGGCTCACATACAAAGACTTTAGTGTTGAATGTTTGAAAATTAGTGCAGGTACATACGCTTAAAGGTGTGGTGATCGATCACAGGACCTAGGAATGGCACATGTAAAACAGTGTGTATCTTTGCGTCAGAGGCGAAATAAACTATGAGTGTATCTATTTATCCAGGAAATCTTAATCCTGACAGCTGTGTGTGTACGCAAATAGAGCCAGTCGACATATGGGGACACAAAACACACGATGAGCAAACAGGTAGTGGTTTTGAACACAATCAATGTACCCGGTACTTCACCAAAGTCTGTAACTCCGCGCTTTGAACATAGCTTGTAACAAGGAACAGTGAAAAGCATGTTGGACGCGTAGACCCATAACAGCCACTCATGTAGTTTGTGCACAGTGAAGATTTTGCAGATCGACAACTTTGACGGAAAATGGAGCGACCTTTCCTACCGGAAGTTTTACCTCCTTCAATTCAGTACAAAATTTTCGTATTGACTATTGATGCGGGATTACAGTCGTAACGTGGTGGCAAATCCTAGTCGTATTGACGACTATACTGCGTAAACAGTTACTAAATAAACTTTTCACGCATTTACGAGCAGTGAATATTTTTACCGTTTTTAATCCAAAGCCGTCCGTATACGCGTATGACGGTGGCAAAAACAACACAAGGAATCTGGCGTACATTATTACTGAATTACTTTGTCCAAAAAATTTGAGTTAAAACACCCAAATGCCGAACGATAATCATACAGAACTTTGCAGGTTTCTGGACTAAACGACCCCAAACCGACCGGATCTCAGTCAACTGTGCCAGGCCCAACGTCTACTCTATCTGCGTCAACTCAACCTTTCACTCTAGACAACTTTACCCTACAAACTGGGAATATACTAAATTTACCTTGAAAAAATTCAACTGTGTATCGTATGGAAAAGATTTTACCAGGGGCCACGGGGCAAATAAAAAACCAACAAACCCCAACAGAAACAGTGGAATGATCATTAGTGTGCAAGGTCGCTGTATTTTATGTCACGGTAAAAATTTCTAGCTTTCAAATTTCTGGACGGTACAAAAGACGGGGCATAATAAGAAAAGATTGAGACCAATGCGTTACTGCCGATGCCGCAGCTGACTCTATAACTTTCAGGGGCGTACATTGGTACATAACGTAATGTTGATAGCAAGGTAGTTCTGCGTCCAGTGATAAACACGCAATATACCACGGCTGTTGATTTGAGCTGCTGCCTTCGATTGAAGATTTTCAACACAAAGACATAATATCAATAATTTTGTAAGATTATTTTTTATTATTTATTTAAATCAGGATCAAGGCCCATAGACATTACATAAACAAAGAAAAAATGGTAGTAGAAAGTACAATTGTTCACACTCAAAACCAACACAAATACAAGCTAGTATAAACTATTTCTCCAATGCCTGCACTGATATGAATCTATATATGTACAGTTATAAATATTCGTTACATAAAAATTTGTGCATTGTTGCATTCTGCTGATAAAATTATGAACACACTTACGCATTAGTTACGCACATTCAGAATTTTAAACCCACTCGGAATAATCATCATACAGACAGTTTTTCTGATTATACAAGATATCGTGTTCACTAGCATAGATCTCACAGACATAGGTTAGTTTCTGCAAGCCTTTGCTTGAAGGACTAAAAATGATTAAATCATCAGCATAGCAAATATGATTTAAAATTCTACCACCAAATAAACAACCAATTATACAAGTTTGTTGACAAACGAGAGCTCAGCTCATCAATATATACATTGAACAAAGTGGCGAGAGAATGCCCCCTTGTCGAACGCCGTTTAAAACATTAAAAACAAGGGATACAACGGATCCCCATTTAATGCAAATTTGCTGATATCTGTACCAAAAGGCAATTAGCCGTACAATGATAAGTGGAATTCCTCTTAAGATAAGTTTCTTAAAAAGTGTCCAATGGTTTACACGGTCAAAAGTTTTAGAAGCATCCACGAAACACAAAAACATAGTATTCCTATGAGACTTACAAAACTGGATTACTTCCTTCAGAAGATAAATACACTTGTCAGTGGAATGTGTTAGCTTTAAAGCCAAATTGATTATCTGACGTGTACAAGTAAGACTCAATATGTATTAAAAACACAAGTTCTAAAACCGTTGAGAAAACAGAGGATAGAGCAATAGGTCTATAGTTACTCTTGTCAGCCACATCACCAGCTTTATCTTTAATAATAGGCACCAAGACAGTAGAAATCATACTTGGAGGCAGGTACCCATGTGTCATACAAGCATGAAAATAATCGTTTAAAGTACAGCAAGTATATCACCGGCATGTACAAGATGCTCAGATGAGATACCATCAAGTCCAAATGCCTTACCATTGTCCAGCTTTGCAATAGCACATTTGATATCCATAACTGAAAACATACAATTAGATGGCTTACATTCAATAAAGCGTCTCCTACAAATGTTCTATTGCACTCTGTCCTGACTGAAGAGAACAAATCTTTAAAGTGGTCATGCCAAATGTACACTATGCCTTTGTGACCAGTGGCTCCTCCTACTGTGTTAGCAAGTGAGACACGACTAGAAGACTTTTGTTCCACATACTTCCAAAACTGAATATCATTCTTATTAATCAGGTCAGCAGCCAGGGCGTCTGCCTGAGCTGTATTTTCATTTTTACACCAGCGCAAAGCATACTTAAAATGAGCTCTAGTAGTTTGCATTTTACGAAAAATGTGGCCTTGCAGTGTTGGCGCTAGGAATTTTTTCATTGTAGCCACAGTCTGTTAGTGTGGCTAAAATGATCAATTTTTTTTTAGCCACAAGCAATTTTTATTAGCCACACCCAACAAATCAATTTCACATACAAATTGCACAAACCCTATATTTTCAATAACGTTTATACTTTATTATCCACATGTTGGGCCAGGGCTGTTGTACATATTTTAAGGATTCCTCGACAGATATAACTGCTGAGCACATTTTCTGCTAATTTTATAGCAGCAGATAATAATGACCAGGAGCACAGTAAACTCCAGGTCCTTTGTGAAAGTTGTCTGTCCTTCAATTAAAAAAATATGTATTAAACAAAAATTGGTCTTAACTCCGTTCAGATCTATATTTCATGAGTGCTGGTGAATAAATTGACCCCTCCGACAGGGACAAACAAACTTCTGTGTATTTTAACTTTTATTATGACACAAACAACAAAGAGAGTTCTTGGAACAAAACTTGCACAACATGTCATGAAAAAAATCATCAAAGTCTAATCATTGGCAATGACCGGTCCTCTCTTTTATTTTTATATCATTTAAAAACTGCTGTATATACCAATATTGGTGATCTGGATAAAATTAGTGATTGCCTGACTATGCAAAGCATTGTCCATACAGTATCAAAGAAAACTATTGGTATTAAAAAATTGCTTAGGTTTTGAAAATTAATTAAATTCGCAAACTCAGTGAAAAATCAAAAGAGCAGTTCGTCAATATGACAAATCTAGGATCAACCGACTCATCTGCAGTCTCACATTTCATACTTCCATGCACAGACAAAAACCTTGTGTAATTTGTTCAACCATGGTCTAGACCGAGGTTCGTCTGTCTTTGTTCTCTTCTCGGTGGTTTGCTTATTTCTTTTTTTTTGTAAATTAGATGGTATTTTAAACTTAGTTTCTTTCCCAGCTGAGAACAATCAATAAACTATTTTGTCGCTGCCCGCAAGCCGCATCGTACCCTGCATTCGTAACGTATTTGCATTGTTTGGGTGTCTCGAAACTACCCAAACAGTACATGGACTGGAGTATACAAATTGGGGATCTTGAAACTTTTTCGCGCATGCTCATTTTAGCTCTGGTCAAACTACAACGCCATCACTTCAGTCTGTCAGTTGCATGCTCAGGAACTCTGCCGTCGATCATCGGTTGACGTACGACAGAGCAACGAATTATTTTTTTCCAAAGGCTAGATATTTAAATGACTGAATATTTTGATAATCTGACCGATCTAAGGGTTATTTTGATAAGTTAAAAGTGACAGAACCGGCGTGATTAACGATGGTGCACGCTGTTTGGAATACGTTGTGCTGCTATGCTGGCCGGCGTGAACTCAAATTACCCTTCATGCTTGCACCCTGACGCGACGTATGTGGTCAAATGTTTCGCACGATGCTTGCAGCGTTCATGCTGGAAAATTTGGATTGCGGAAAATAACGTACACTTATTTAGAAAAAAAACCGACTAGTTGTTAGAATAGTTGGCTACATAAATAATCCAGTACATATTTTGGATCGATCAGAATGAACACCCGCATGTCGAAATTCTTGGTCCTTTGGGAAAACAGTCGGTCTGGGATCGCAGGACGGACGTGACTTTCGAAGACGTCTAGGGTCAATGATCCCAACACGGCACCCGGTCACGAGCTTTCGCCACGCGTGGCGAAGGCGTAGCAAATTTTTTTCGCCACATCGGACATTTATTCGCAATTTGCGACTGTGGCGAACGTTAGCGCGAACCCTGCCTTGTCTTGGTTTTGAAAAACTTACCCACAGCTTAAAAGCACTTCTTGCTTCATCATAGGTTGCTTTTACAAAATCATTCCAACCTGGAACATTAAAATTCCTCTTCTTATTTGATTGAGGAATGCTCATATCAGCTGCCTGAGAGGCTATTTACAATATTGTTGTATAATGAATTGATATCATTACAGTGACTCGAATGTGTACAGTTTACATCACTACAGTGCAAAAGCTCATTCGGAATGACAAGATTGTTCAGCAAATCATCACACTTTACACGATACGACTCAAGATGACTAGGTTTAGCTAGATGCCATTTACACCGACCGACAAAAGTGTCATGATTAAACTCAAAGTTTGGAAGGTTGTTAACATTTACAGAAACGCACAAAGGAAATCATGGAGAATTTTTACATCAGAAATGGTATTGTGCCCCTGAACTGTGGATAAACAGTGATCAATTATCACATGGCATGTAAACGTTGAGGATAGGAAGTTTTTGATTGTTACATTCAATCAGTAGACCCATCATCCTGTCAGTATCATTATCAAATTTCAAAACTTTTACGCAGTTACCAAAAGTTTTTCTCCATAAAATACCAAGGCCGCCATAGGGGCGACGAACGAGAATATTCTTTTGTAAACTGAGTTCGTCAGCAGCTAACCACGTTTCTTGAAGTAACAAAATATCATTAGGATTCACACAAAAGCTTAATTTCATATTCAGAAGTAAAAAAAAATGTCTGTCAATCAAAAAAATGTCTAACCAAAACATTTTGAGGCCAAAGAACAGGTACTAACAACTTACTTTTATGTCTATCCTCGATAAGAATTCTGAACGATTAATAAGAATCATGTCTAGATTTTAATTCAATACATTTCACATGAATATTAGTTTGTTAAAAACGTAGTCTTGCAGGTCACCAATACTTGTTGTCGGCTGTAGTCTACTGATGAATATGCCACCTCTTTCGCGCACAGTTCTGTTTGTATCATGACGAACACTACAGATTGTAGTTGAAGCACTGCTGTTGGTTCCGTATATAACACCATTACCACTACGGTCAGGATTTTGACGTCTTTCCTTGTACTTAAATCTATCCCGTCTACAGTTGTGCACAATCTGGAACCCTTCGTTGTCATCTATATGAGACGCAACATCAGCATAAGATAGGCCGGAGCGAACAATTACAGGCTGCTCTTTTATTCAAAAGTTGGTTTTCTGATGGCCTTTACAGCAAAGTCTGATCATCGTCACGTGAATCGGGCACAGTTATATTTTCATCACAACTGACTGAGGTCTCAGTGATGTCAGCGGAGGATATCACAGATTTTACATTCTCGTTGGATTTTCAACAGGCCTATTCGAAGTGACTTTTGTGAGAGTTTCCGCAACGTCAGCTGTAGCTCTATGTACTTCTTTGAGAGTTATAACATCGGCTTTCATAGAAACAATGTCCTGGAGCATGCTGGACATGTCTACGTAGTCAATGGAGACTGTTGGAAACTCACATAAATCCCTGGCTACAAACACGGGTACTCTTGAACCCACCTCGTGAAACAAGGACATAATATCTGTCATATCTGCCAGTTTTTTATTTTGGCCCTTCATGACAATATATCTTGGAAGCTTGTCGGTGACAGAAGTACACAATTTATAAAGCAGTTTCTTTGCTTTGTCGATCAATTGCTTCTCGTAGAAGTCAACACAGATTTTCACCAGTACGTCATGTACAATCAGGTCAATTTTGTTGGAAACAAAACAAAGCAGCCCTTTGGCGATAAGTTGCTCATGAACAAGGGTCTTGTACATGTTTGACTGCATCTTGTGAATCAATGGTGCTGGAATTCACATCACCACAGCCACCTGTTGAAAGACTGGCTTCAGTAGTGCATGTTGACCCACCTCCCTGGTGACGACGTGCACGTGACGTTCATAAAACAATCTTGAAGAGGTAGGAAATCGAACATCCTCACAGTGTTTACACAGAAGTAAATCCCCCGGTGAAAGTTTAACCTCAGTACCAGTTGTGCCCAGAGGACACATGAGAGAACCATCGACAACATATCCTGGTACCATTTTACAAGTGGTATAGCCACAAGCTGATGACGTCAACTCACAGTACACTAAATACAGACGACTTGTAATTGCAGCACTGTGTATTGTGTATGGTGATTTGACGTCATCAGTTTGTTGCTATACCACTTGCGAAATGGTGCCCATATCCTTCGCATACAGCCATGGATCTAGGGTCCTTGGAACAATAGAAATGTGTATCAGCCTGAATGGTCAGTAGACGTCGCCTTGTTCTTGTGTGGAGAAATGCCAGTCCGATAGAATTGTTGCTAGATATGTTTGCGCGATACTCAAAGTCAAAGGTACTCAGTCAAAACTATGTCAGTGTTGGCAAAAAACCAGCAAATCAACCAGAAATTGTGGAGCTCAAAAGCAGCACGTCCGTACGCGACAGTTACGTTATAAGAGCCCGCTGTCTTCTCGCCAAATAGCTGCGATCAAGATTATTATGATAGAAGCAATTGACTGCCGAACACCTTGCTCTTCTTATACACAATGCGTAAAAATGGGTTATTCCTGTTGAGAAATACGACAGCAAATATCGCAATGTGAATTTCTTACTATCTTCCTCGCAATCATTTTTGCACCCGAATCTATTTATCACGGCCACTGGACCATTTCTGACGATTTTTGCTGACAAAGAATCAGTTCACACTCACGTGGGAACACATTGCAAAGACGTTCACAAAATTTTCTTCACAGGAAAGATTACTGTAATCCCCGTTTCAAAGATACAGGAAATGTATAATGGGTTGTTTATCTTGAAAAATCCCGAGCTGCAGGCTCTAAATACAAAATGCTTTTTTCTTCTGAACAACTTCCCGACAACTTTACAATCACACTCCGGTCATCACATGACGGTTGTAACCATACATGTGCTGCCGCCAATGGAGATCAAAAAGACTTCAAATCAAAGTAAAAAAATATAAAAATATCGATATCCAAGCAATGTAAAAAGAGTATTTTGTAAAAAATTCCAAGGCTAGTCGGAACAGCGTGAGATTATGATGTCACTTGTTCGAATACTACACTCACATGGTAGGGTAAAAATCGGAACTCAGATCGTTATATACTGCTTCCGCCAAGCGAGCCAACTTAGGCTAAAGATGGTAAAATGACCGTACATGTAATTATTGTTTCTAGTCTCTGTACATTTTGGAGACTATTCGTTAGGGAGCGTTCAGTTATAACGGCTGGGGATGGGCCGGCAAAATCCGGGGAGTCACCTTAAATTTGAAAACTGCAAAGGGGGGGGTCCATGTATTTTTCAACAGCTCAGAGTTGGGGTCACTTAATTTTGATGTATCCCTCCCGTCAAAAAGCAGTTTCAATGTTCAGAAATATTCTGGGAGATAAAAATGATTCACTGCATGATTTCATTCTCTGAAGTCATTTAACTTAATCTGAACAAAAGTATAATTATCTGTCACATGAAAATCTTATCTAAGCAATTATGAGGCTTGTCTTATTGTAAGTAAAGCCCACCGAGGGCAAGTAACAATTCTTATTACTTACATATTGGAGATGCAGCAAGTTTTGTCAGGGAAATTATTTAACGGTTAGCTGAAGACTACTAGTACCATGAAAAGTGAAATTATACTTTTCGGTGAAATTCCAATATCATACTTGTTGTCAACATCTGAACTTTCAAATACCCTATTTGAGTCAAGTACATTTGTATCAATTATCAAACACCCATAAAAGCACAAGTTAAAAATTTAGTTTAGCATAGTAAAAGGTTATTCAAAGTTTCTCATAGACTCCAATGTATAGTGAATCAACATTTAATGAAATTCCAAATATCCAATTTGTTGTACACATATCAACCTTTAACCTTCCTAGTCCAACTAAGTACTTTAAAATGAATTATCAAATGTCTATAACTACAAACATTTAGATAGTTTTGTATTGGAAAAACATTTAGATGAAATTCTAAAATCCAATTTCTTACCCACATATCCATTTGTAACCACCCTAGTCTAATTAAGTACATTAATATTAATAATTGAGAGTACATAATTACACATGTTTACCTAATTTTGTATCGGAAAAACATTATTCACAGTTTCCTCATGGACTCCATGTACAGTGGATGGACATTTGCAGTAAAATTCCAAGATCAGATTTCTTGTACATATAATACGCACCTTTAACCATCATATTCTAATCAAGTACAATTATGTTAATTATTGAACGTCTGTATATGCACAAGTATAGTAAATTTTTCAATGGAAAAAAATTATTCACAATTTTATCATAGACTTCCATGTATAGTGGATGAACATTGTTGGTGAAATTCTAAAATCAAAATTTTTGTTAAATACATTTATGTCAATTAATTATAAATGCATAGATATAGTTTTGTATTGAAAAAGTATTACGTAGTTTTCTCATAGACTACCATGTATAGTGAATCAACATTGTCAACAGCTGAGTATCAATTAAATCCAAATATCAAAATTTTGTACACATATATGCTTGTGAAAAAATTTTGTGATCCACCTGTAATTTCTGTCCGATCCCATTGAGGGGTAATTTCAGAATTATAGCAAGTCAGAAGGGGAAATTTGAACATTAACACCTTGCGAGTTTGTAAGGAGGGTCATTTGAAAAAATATGAGAATTTTTTTGGATTCTATCGTGCCCCCTCCAGAGGTGTTTGTGCCTGCAGCTTTACTCAAGCAAATGGGGGGGGGGGGGGGGGGGTCATGAAAGTTTTGTCATCTTAAAAGGGGTCGTCAATATTTAGTGCAAAAGGTAGGGGGGGGGTTCACTTATTTTGACTGATGCACAGGAAGATATCGCAATATCAATATCGAAGTCAGTTACAGACAATCGAGGAAGAACAGAAGAGTCTATTAATCTGCAAATTAAATGAATCGTAGGTTAGTATGAAAGTAAAAAAGGTTATGTTGTGCCCTGTTGGAAAAGAAAATTGATTAAGATTTCAAACAAACGTCAGATAATATAGAGCAATTTAGTAAAAAAAACAAGCTCAGAAAAACGTATAGAGAAGAACGATATCACGGCGATCTTCAGAACTTTCATCAGTTTCAGCCTGAACGGTCAACATTTGACGCTATAGTCTATAGCAAGTATCTCTTTTTGGACAACTCTGACAGAGATGAATCGATCGCGATTAGTTTCATTGCCCCGACTCGGCCGAAAATAATGCAGCTCATGGGCACCTGTATAATCGTGGCATGAACGTATCCAATGGCCGGCCACTGCATGGCCTTTGACCTTGCATCGCCAGCAAACAACGGTTTGGACGTCACGAGAGCAATTTGTGCTGTCTGTGAGCGGTTGAGTGATTTGGGTAGACCATGGAGCTACTACTTTGGTAGATCCATGTGTAGGCATAGATCGGCATCGAGTTGGGTCCGCATGTCGCCGGTTTCGACCATGTATCCGTTGGTCAAGTATTTTGCTCAGTATATAGTAAGAATCGTTTATTTATTGTTGACATCGTAATCGATCCGATGTACACAACAAATGTTCGATCTTTTGCACCTTTGCGCGTCCCCTCGTGATTAGTAGGTGTTTGAACGCATTCATCTATGTTCTTTGGACGCTTCGAACACAGCATCGAAGCAGTTTTGGCATCAAAAGGCAATTAAAATGGAAAAAATGAGAGAATTTCGCAAATAAGACGATTCCACAAGTATTCACTTGAAAAGACATTCAAATGCAAAGAACCTGTTGAAAATAATGCATAATGGAGTATCAAGCTCATGGTAACATGCTTCAGAATGATACCAGACAGAAGAGCTGGCCCTACCACTTTGTTAATATCTACTATTTAGGTTATGTAAAACATCCCAATGGATTAATAATATATTTGAAAGTTGGTCCGCAATCACGGTGGAAGTGCTTTCTCAATACTTTCATCGTCTGATGTAAATACAGATTGACAAAATGCATTTAATGCATTTGCAGTGGCATCATGAATATCAACTTGTGTGCCATGCAGATACACACTTTTAGGCAATGAACTATTTTTATATTTTGTACAAACGAAACTCCAGAAGCGTTTCTGATTGTCTTTGATTTCATATTCAGTATGGGAAATTTATACTCAGAAAAACAGCCCTCAAGCAAGAAAGAAAACCAATCTTTGTGCTTGGTTGATTTTTTGAAATGCCACCACTTAGGTACATACATACATACATACATACGTAATATAAGTACAGACAGACAGACAGACAGACAGACAGAAATACATACACATATGCATAATATTTTTACATTTGATTGTTTGTCAAGTGATAAAAGTCGTAATCATTTGCCATGTATCTTGCCCATGCTATTATGGGTGCGAGTGTCGTAATATGACAGAACTCCATGGCCTCGGAGGTCGCTCTGTGGCGTCATGAAGGTATTTCCTAGGGATACGGTGTATTCTACTGCCAGAACTTTTCCGAACGCCATAGAGCGACCTCAAAGGTCATGCAGTTTTGTTAATCGCCATCGAAAGAAACAGCTATTAATCGCGACCACTATCCCAGATGGCATATGTATTCTATATAGTGCGCATTGATATGCTGTAAAATGACCTTTCATCAGCTGTGAACTCACTGATTGGCTAAGGGAAACTTTCTGCAATTCATGTGCAAGTACCTTGATGCAGAGTTCACTCTGGTAGTGTCACTCGCTATCTCGACTGAGACAACGAAAACAGACAAAAACTAAGACGTTTCAGGATAGAAATCTTAAATGTCTTTCATATATGTGAACAAAATTGGTAATTAGACAAACAAGATCAACTGTAATGAAAATTCGAATGACTGAAACTTCAAAATTGTGGGCGAAATTAATTAACAGGGGGAGGCCGGGGGAGGGTCACTATGTTGAAATTTTAATTTTTGAAATTATAATTTTGAAATTATACTTTTCGGTGAAATTCCAATATTATACTTGTTGTCAACATCTGAACTTTCAAATACCCTATTTGAGTCAAGTACATCAGTATCAATTATCAACCACTATAAAACCACAAATTGATCTAGTCTAGCGGTGTAAAAAAATTATTCATAGTTTTATCATAGACTCCAATGTATAGTGAATCAACGTTTTGGTGAAATTCCAATATCAAAATTCTTGCACACATATCAACCAATAACCATCCTAGTCTAACTAAGTACTTGAAAATGAATTATCAAATGCCCATAAATACAAAGATTTAGATAGTTTAAAACAAATTATTCATAGTTCTTTTGGAAAAAACCATATTCATAGTTTCCTCATAGACTACCATGTATGGTGAATCAACATTTCAGTGAAATTCTAAAATCCAATTTCTTGCACACATATAAATTTGTAACCACCCTAGTCTAATCAAGTACATTAATATTAATAATCGAGAGTATATAAATACACAGATTTACGTATTTTTGTATTGGAAAAAAAATATTCATAGTTTCCTCATAGACTCCAATGTATAGTGGATTGACATTTTCAGTGAAATTCCAAAATCAGATTTCTTGTACACATAATATACACCTTTAACCATCATATTCTAATCAAGTACAATTATGTTAATTATTCAACGTCTGTATATGCACAAGTATAGCAAGGTTTTCATCGGAAAAACATTGTTCACAATATTATCATAAACTAACATTTATAGTGTATTTTGGTGATTTTCTAAAGTCAAATGTTTTGTCCACATACCAGTTGTAACAATCCTACTCCAATTAAGTACATTTATGTCAATTATCAAATATCTGTAAATGCATAGATATACGGTAGTTTTGTATTAAAAAAGTATTACATAGTTTCTCGTAGATTGCCATGTATAGTAAATCAACATAGATATAGTTTTGTATTAAAAAGTATTATATAGTTTCTCGTAGATTGCCATGTATAGTAAATCAACAGTATCAACAGCTGATATCAATTCAATCCAAATATCACATTTTGTACACACACGCTTGTGCAAATATATTGGGAGCCACCTGTAATTTCTGCCCGACCCTTTGAGGGGTAATTGCAAAATTATAGCAAGTCAGCAGGCGAAATTTGAACATTTACACCTTGTGAGTTTGTAAGGAGGGTCATTTGAAAAAGTCTGTGACAAGATTTTTAAAAAAGTACGGTAAATAGTAATGTAACGCTTCCTTTTCGCTTCCTTTTCCCTTTCCCAGGATTTCATATTTTTAAACTCAATGTAGTAATTAACTTGAACTCTAGTAACCTCACAGTGACCTCCAAGACTACACTGAGTTCCTATGCTTATTCCCTTGACGATTGTAGTTTCCTATTACTCACTAAGACTGTTTACGTTCACAACCTTGAAGTAACCGTCACTGTCTTGTGTTGAGTTATGTATTGTTTTAACAGATGCTAAACTCATTAGAAGTGACCGGAGGTTGACGTTGACTCAAACTTCGTGTTGAAAGAACACTTCGTCCTGTTTTGACAATATTTCCTGTCCTTTAATATTTTCCGACATATCTGTATTTAATTAAAGTTGTAGCTTGAGTCATTCATTATAATATGTAGATTTGGAAACTATTTAAGTTGTACACTTTTTAGAAGTAGAGTAGAGCGGAGCAGAGACCGGAGAACGGAGCTGAGAACGGTGTTTTATAGTAATAAAGATTGAAGTTGTGTTTACAACCGAAAAATTTGGTGTCAGCTTCAGTTACTGAAAGCAATACAATCCCAGACCGGTACCTCAACCAAGAGAGAGTGAAAGTACAACCGTGACAGTAATATTTCTTTGCTCAAGAGAATAAGGCAGTTTTTACCTATGAATATAAGAAAACTTTTTTATAATAGGTATATTTTACCACACTTGGATTACTGTTGTCATTTATGGGAGCATAACCATTTATGAAAGGGTTAAATAAGATTCAGAAACGTGCTATCAGAGTAATGTATGATGCAAGGTATATGCTTCGACCGAGCATTTATCTAAAACAATGTATATAATGTCATTACCAGATACAATAGTTTGTAAGAACGTTTGTACGGTTTTTAAATTTTTAAATAATCTTGCACCGCAATATATGACAAGTCTTTTTGCCGAAATTGATCATAAAAGAGTTACAAGATCTAAGATGCAAAAATTGTTAGTGGTTCCTTCAACAAATAAGGATTTTTATTGAAAAGGGTTCACTGTAAATATTGCCAATCAGTGGAATAATGTCTATTTAAATATACGATCCAGTAACACATTGAGCAGTTTTAAAACTGCTTACCTTAAAGCTTATTGGGAATATTTTTTATGTTTTGAGTTTTAGTTTTCTATTCAAATGTTTTTGTCGTTAAGTGTGATTGTGCATTCATTTTTGTGTGCAGGTTCACTCCTGACCACTTTTTTTCTGTGCATTGTACTATGCTAGCTTTGTTTGTCATGTTTTATGTTGTTCTGCTTTGTATCAGTTTGTATGTTCATCTGAGGGTCCTGGGAAGATAAGCATCTTTACTGAAGCTTAATAGGCTACCCTCGTGAAACAAGGACTAATAAAATAAAATAAAATAAATCTGAGAATCTTTTTTGTATTATATCGCCCCCCCCCCCCTCCAGTGTGTGTAGCTTTACTCAAGTGATTGGGGGTCATGAAATTTTTGTCATCGTAAAAGGGGGTCATCAATTTTTTGGTGCAATGGGTGGGGGTTCACTTATTTTGACTGATGTGCAGGAGAATTTGCCGGCCCAACCCCGGCCATAAAAACTGAATGCTCCCGTTATGGTAACTGGATACCGAATCTAGCTCATCTCTTCTTCGCTGTAACCGTGCCCTGGCATACAAATCAGGCAAGATTTACGTCGTGGGTTCAAATACTCTCTAGTCTTTGACATTCTGTTGTTATTGTCTGACGCCAGTAGTTGAAAACAGCAACTTCGCGACGCGTTTTTACCTTCTCGTGTCTATTTATAGACACAGAAGATATTAGAGTTGAAAACCAGTATGCTGGTGTCAACTACTTCCGTCTGTCAATACTTCTGTCTGTCAAGATCCGTTGACGTTATGCCATTGTGATGGGTCATATCATAAACTGGTGGGGGTGTTCATGGTTCAGGTTGAGGTGTAGGAGAACGATTTTGAGCTGTGACAAAAATCAAAAGGGACTTAGCGGCATAGCCACAGTGTTACATGTAAGCCTTTCTCCAAGGTTCTTAGTTGACTACGATCTATTACAGACTACTGAGCTGACGTTAGGGGTACTCACTTTGTGTTTGCTCACCCTGTGTGCGCTAGTGTTTGGTACTGAGTTGCGTGGATATCCCCTCATGGCCTCACGTGATATGGGCCTGTTGCATAATCTGCAGATGATCATATGCCTCTGAGTCTGAAAACGGTCATTGTGTATGCCTGTCGGCATTTTCCTTGCATTTTTTCTCATTTAATTTTGCAAAATATCGGCGAGTACCTCCATATTTCAAGATAACTCTTTCTTCCCAATCGTTTCCTTGAGTTTCAGAGTCATATGAACGAAAATGAGTGAAAGTTTTAGACAGGAAAATCGGACGTCGGCCATGTTCAATGTTTACAGTACAATCAGAAGTTATGTGGGGGAAATAACTAACAAACACTATTCATGATGCCCGCCCTCCAGAGGCAGACCTTCCTATATGAAGTACAACATTTGATGCTTGTGGAAAGCTTGACCACACAAAGGAGCATTTTAACTTTTAGAAAATGACAAATTGAATAAGAAGCTATTCTGAAAATGTCAAATACTGAGAAAAAATGCGCAAATATTCAAAATAAACAGGTTAACTGACTGGTCAGCTATAAAAAACAATGAAAATGTTTATGATCAAAAGTTTTTGAGATGCGCACATTTTAACAAATACAGAAATTATTAACATTATAAATATAAGACCAAACTATTTTTTCAGGGATGGGACAGGTTGGAAATGAGGGGTGAGAGACAAAGGCACTCCTATTGCTGCATGTGGATGCAGCCACACCATTTCATTTACAGCAAACTTATTCACTGTGTTGTGTTCAAGTTCCATATTGTACTGACTGTCATACAAGGATAACATAAGCAAATCAAATCAAATTAGAAAAGGATCAATGCTGTTGTGTGGATTTTGCTGAACGCGGTTGATTTTAATATTTCGCCCTACATATTTGGTATCCAGCAAAGGCATATTTTGATGTAAAGTCAAAATTAACACTACATTGCTGACAATATATGTTACCGTTTCTGCATGAACTTTTCTTTTTTAAATTATAGAAAGTACTTCGAACAGATTAACAATTATCGTGATGTCAACCCATGATTTTACATCACAAAGACTGTAATTCTGCCAATTTTTTTTATTTTTCAGTCATTTTATAAATTTTGCACTGCACAAGATGATTGAACAAATTGCAATGTTTGAATTTGTAAACTCAAAGAATAAAATCCTTTGGTCACAGATTAAATTATTTTTTGAAAAGAAATTTACTCTTAAACACTTTTAGCATATATTCTTTACACGGTCATGTATTTCAAGGAAATATGCCTATTAAAAACAGTACTTTCTTCACTTTCAATTTCTTTTGAATACTATGACAATTATCAGCCATGAGGTTTTACAAACACAAGACCAGATAAGCGTTTTTCATCATTTCCACAGGACTCTTTGGAATATCCCTTAAAAACAGTTAAAAGTGACTTAAAATGATCACTTGGTATACATTTAATTTACAGATGCCAGGTTGTGTATTTCACATGCACTCAGGTCAGTAGGGAAGTGCGTCATTACTATTTGGACTGTTAATTCTTATTTCTGAATTATTTAACCTTTTTTCCACACTGAACTATCTTTAGGCAGTTTATACTGTAGCTTAGAATTTTTTTGATTGATGTATTTAATCATCTTTTGGGTTCTTTGGGTCCATATCTCACCTCATGCCCCTACATCATCAACTATTTACCAATAACTCCATGCCAACAACCAATTACCTGACCTGGCCACACATTAGAGAAGGTACAGCGTCATTGACGGTATTTTTATAATGGTGTTTTAGTTTTTTGCAACCCGACGAGAGTTTTGATGTGCTCTGTCGAGAACTAGCAAATCTTGCAGATATCGACAGCTTATCGTAGACTTTGCCGGTACCGCTCGTAGTCACAGTTTTTTCTTCGGTCCATGCCAAGATATTAGTTTCACTTCGATAATAAAATTCTGATTCCAAATGTTCGAAATAAATACAGCCCCGTCAATCATAATAATTATTTTCCTCCAAAAAAAAAATCCGCTTCAAGATTTATTTTTGTTCAGGAACAGGCGCCGGCGACAAGATTTACAAACAGAAAGTAGTACTGGATAATAAGTAATTTGCATAATTTAGTGTGAAATAATTTCTTAACCATGGTTTTCTATGTTAATATTATTTAATGGCACGTGACCTGTTTTTAAAATGTTTTGCAGGTGGCAAAATACGAAAAATATTTTGCTGAGAGCAAGCAATTAGTTAAAGGTTTAAAAGTAGTAATAATTAACTCGGTCGAAAACTAGTATATGTAGAAAGGTTTCACAGTTTTTGAAGGGACTATATAAACTCTGTCTGTTAAAATACCAAATTTATTTTGCTGCCAACAGATTGGTAATCTGTGGTACATATGTAATAATTGTTGATTACAATGGTCACTATTACTATAGATTATAATGACATAATTGACACAATAATGGTGGTAGATCAATCCTGTAACAATATAAGCTAAAAGTGGAGCTAATATTTGACTCATGAACTCTGACCTGATCATTTGCACGTTTGATTTGTATTTGCTCATGGGTACAGTCAAGCTGCAATGTCCGACCACTTCTGACCGTTTGAGTTTATTAAACGTGTTGTTCAACGTTAGAAACTGACTTTGTCATGCTATGTGACTAAGAGCATAGGTAAAAAACGTAACATGGTGTCAGGAGTAGTGAAACGTCCCTCCAACTAAAGAAACAGTGTCTGGAGCGACAAACACTCGCCTATAGTGAACGCCGACGATCGCGCGCATATTGACATTGCCTCCACATGCAGTGTGACCTGACGAGGACAGCATTACGATAGCAAGCTTTTAAAACGTGAGTAAAAACTTTCCTGGGCACGTAAGATACCACTAAAGACGGGCTTGAAAGTCCTTTCAGTTGAAGTGCAAACTACGTTGTGGAACTAGATAAATAGCTTCATTTCACTCGAAAACTAGACGCATCGAATTGTATGGTACATAAGTAAGGGCGCCCAAATAGCGATCTTTCACTAAACGAAGTGGAAAACGGACGAGAACGTCGTGTTTCCATGCATGCGATTGGTCCGCATTCATCACATTTGCATGTCTCGTTGCAAATTCTGCAACCCGGTTGGACAGTAGCCTAATTAAACCCCGGTGCGGGGTATAAAAGACCCCTTACCCTAACTCATTGAAAATTCATAATGGCGCTTGAGTGACAACTGGCAACAGCGATGTAGGCCGCTCCGTGAAAATCAGCCGAAGCGATTCTCAAACAAACATTATGGCATACCATAAACATAGACTGTTTCATAAACACGTAGGCCATACAGGTATCCGCAAAGTTTCAGAAAGCATTTTAAAATTACCACGATTAGGGGAAAAAATCGCTTTCGTAACAAAGGAAATTGCCCCTGGGAAACAGTCGTTCCGTGATTCAAACAATTGTCAATCATTCAGTGACGCGCAGCAGAGGTGTAAACTGGTCAAACATTTGCTGTGCATACAAGAACAATTATGATGTGTGTACGCTTAGAGTTACCGTACTCGTCCGAGTATAAGCCCCCGATTCGGGCAACACTAAACAGCGGTAAAACTAGGGGAGGGGCTTATACTCGAGCAACCCTGTGTTATCTGGCATGGACGCTTAATTTATGCTAATTTTATGCACGATTTTTTTCAACACCACTCGATCTTTCTATCGCTTTCAAAATCGACTTACACATCCAAAGAAATTGATTGTACAATCTCTGAATACAGAAGTGACATTTTGGTGAAATTTCAGTGTCAAAAAAAACCCCAAACTTGAAACAAAGACGTCATGTATGCTGCTGATCAACAGTAATGTGAACAGGCATGCATTGCCCACACGGAAAGGCAACTCAATATTCCAATATCAAACTGTCTACATCTTGTGAAAACAACAACATAGCAGTGAAAATTGCAATAGTCACCAGGAAAAGTCTTCACAAATGAAAGGATAATTGCTTCAAACAAAAGAAACTGCATGTTTCAAGCATGAAAACATCGTGGCCGTGAATGAAAATAAACAATGGCGGACGTGAGTGAGACTGTTCTATTTAGGCGACGGGGGTGAGCAGGGTCAAAGAATCAAGATAGTACTGGAAAAACGTGTCATTTTCCTTACGATATTGTCAAGGGAACTCCAGTTTCCCATCGTTTTAACATCTTTTAATAGTTTCTTTATTATCTAAAAGTAATTTTACCAAGTTAAATGACCAAATATACTCTCCTAACCTTTCTGTATTTGAGTTACACTAGGGTAGGGGCTTATACACGGATGTAATGCATTTTCTAAAATCCTCTAAAATCAGTAGGGGGGCTTATACACGAGCAGGGGCTTATACTCGGACGAGTACGGTACATGTACATGGGCATGCACACAGGATGAAAACTTCGTGGTTGTCATAAACTATTTTACTAACAAGCGTTTATGAGCAATGACATCGCGAAAGTGAACCCTTTTTGGACTTTACTTAGCAAGAGATGAGTCAGTACCATGGACAGGCGTGCTGTTTACTGGCCTTTGGTCAGTACCGGTACGATGCATTCGTGCGAAAAGTGCGTACACTGTATTTTACAAAACTGTAGGCAGAGTCCATAGTTTGCATTGACAATGACATCGAAAATGACTAAACAGCAAAGCATGGCGGTAGCCTCCATGATCAATTTAATTACAGTCAGTCAAAGAGAGCGACTTTTTTTTTTAAACCCCCCCCCCCCCCCCCCCCCCCCAAATCTACGGCCGAAAGTACCGGTACGCTACAGACGCTTTTGACATAAATGCTAGCCCTGAAAACGGCCGTATGGTTTGTGTACATGTACATGTGTTCTCACACATGGCAATGACATGTCGTGTTCGGAGGGTTTGTAAGGTTTTGACATAACGGTTGCCCTAGTAACATTTGGACTTCTGTTATGAGAATTAACAAAGCTTGTAAGACATCAAAACATTGTATTTGTCAGCAAGTGAGCGTCAACACCCGATCTTCTCTGAAAGGCTCAGGCCTAAGAGGATACGTGTGTCAGACTGGTCCGAGATCGGCTCATTGAGTTGGCACTACATCGTAAGATTTCGACAAAGGTTGGACTTTAATTTCTTCAATAACGAAGATATCTATGAACCCAGTCCGTGGTTCATCCCATTGCTCCGAAAATAAACATAACTTGTGATGAATTGTCCGGGGCCGGGGCCGGGTCACCCTCAAGGCAACCGAGGAGCCGACCTCGATCGCTTACAGATATCGTGGTACGCGAGATTCATGGAAATCTCGATCCTTCCGTGATGTGGTGAACTTACTTTATTTTTTTATTTTAGCGATCGGTCATGATACGCGTTGTTCACCTATTTCCTACCATTTTTCCTGACCGTGTTTCTCAGTCAATGTTCAGATCGGTAATCTGTGATTTCAACATACGAAATTGCCAGCTTCGGATTATTTTCAATGTTTATGTTTATTACTTTCTTGATGATTATTTCCACTACGTACGGCGCCTGGATGCCGTATGTAGATATGGCGGTCATTAGCCCAATCATTTTCGAACGATGACATGACCTGAAACTTCAGTAAATCAACCCAGCAAAAACTTCAGTAAACAACTCAGTAAGCTCCTATTTGATTAAATTGATATTATTTCCTTCTTTCTTTTTTCTTTCGCATATTGCGAAAGCTGTACTTTAATAGGCCGAGCGTGATTTGAGAGCAAAAAGATTACGCAGATAATGCAAACGATAGCAACCGTTACCAACTGACTCATTATGCAGAGCCATGCCCCAAAACGCTTACCCAAACTTGGCACTAATCCGGATCCTGGTCCATTTCGCGCCGGGCTTTAATTAGTAGCCGACGAGGACTCGTCCGTTCCTTTCGTCGTCTCTCGTCTCATTATAATATTCGGGCACTGCTTTGTGTAACGGACAAGACAATTGACAAAAATAGTTGCAAAAGGGACTGTTCATTGATGCGGTTGACGGAGGGAATAAATTTTCATGTTAGGGTTATATGTTTGGAACCTTAGATTGGAGGTGAGATGTTTAGATGATAGGGTTCACAAAATGAGTAGCACGACTTCCACAGGCCAGGAGGTAAACCATTCATTTTTGCTAAGATAAAAATACCTATTACACGTACAATACACGATGATAGTTGTGATGGTTTCACTTATATTAGTAACCAGGCAAAAAAGAACCAAACACACAATGCACAGTAAGTGAGGCTACCCACAATACCCTTGATTTGTTCACTCAGACTTTTTTAGCTCCCATAGCCATATGTATATATGGCAATGGAAGCTATTCTTATAGGCTAGGGAAATGTCTGTATGTATGTATGTCTGTATGTCTGTATGTCTGTGTGTCTGTATGTCTGTATGTCTGTATGTCTGTATGTCTGTATGTCTGTCCGTCAACATCAAAAACTCCAAAACCGCTGTACATTTCATCTTGATATTTGGTGTGTACATGGATGATGGGCTGTAGATGAGATTTTGTTCAAATGAAGTTGTCATTGCCAAAAATATGCAAATTAAGTGAAAAAATGTGAAAACAGTCAAAATTGAAAAAACTCAATAACCACTGAGCAGATTACATGAAAAATTAGCATGTAAGTACTTTGGGCTGACATGAAATGATTGTGCACATCTTGGGTCAATATCTTGGACTTGCTATTTTTCATGAATTTTTTTGTAATTTTCTCCCATTTTTGGTCAAAAAATCTCCTGCTCTGAAACCACAAGTCCGATTGATTTGAAACTTGGTATGGAAGTTCATAGGAGTGACCTTTCCCAAATTTGGGCAAATCGTGGTGAAATTTGCATATTTTTAGTTTACACGTCCATAGACTCCCATGTATAAGGCAGATCTCCATAGACTCCCATGTATAAGGCCACGAAAAATAAAAATTTAGTTTCTCATCGTATTCATATTGCAAAAAGGATGCAGTGACACAATTTTTAGTCCCCACGGATGAAGTCCAGTGAGCTTATAGATTGGGTCATGTTAGTCTGTTCGTCCATCCGTGAGTCCATCCGTTCACGCATATATCTCGGATATTTTGACAAAATGTCATGTGACCTTGATGACCTTTGATCTCAAATATACATATTTGTCCATAACTCAGTAACCACAAGTGCTACCACCCTTCATATATGGTATGATGGGACAGCTTATGACGCCACATATTGTACCTCATTAATTATGCACATATCTAATTTTGAGCGAGCCAATAGAGCTAGAGGTCTGATTTTTGGTATATAAGGATAACTTAGCCAAACAATTTTTTTGACAAAATGTCACGTGACCTCGGTGACCTTTGACCTCAAATATACATATTTGTCCATAACTCAGTAGCCTCAAGTGCTACAGCCTTCATGTATGGTATGATGGGACACCTTATAACGCCACATATTGTACCTCATTAATTATGTGCATATCTAATTTTGAGCGAGCCAATAGAGCTAGAGGTCTGATTTTTGGTATATAGGGATAACGTAGCAAAACAATTTTTTTGACAAAATGTCATGTGACCTCAGTGACCTTTGACCTCAAATATACATATTTGTCCATAACTCAGTAACCACAAGTGCTACAGCCTTCATGTATGGTATGATGGGACACCTTATGACGCCACATATTGTACCTCATTAATTATGCGCATATCTAATTTTGAGCGAGCCAATAGAGCTAGAGGTCTGATTTTTGGTATATAGGGATAACTTAGCAATACAATTTTTTTGACAAAATGTCACGTGACCTTGGTGACCTTTGACCTCAAATATACATATTTGTCCATAACTCAGTAACCACAAGTGCTACAGCCTTCATGTATGGTATGATGGGACACCTTATGACGCCACATATTGTACCTCATTAATTATGCGCATATCTAATTTTGAGCGAGCCAATAGAGCGAGAGGTCTGATTTTTGGTATATAGGGATAACTTAGCAATACAATTTTTTTGACAAAATGTCACGTGACCTCGGTGACCTTTGACCTCAAATATACATATTTGTCCATAACTCAGTAACCACAAGTGCTACAGCCTTCATGTATGGTATGATGGGACACCTTATGACGCCACATATTGTACCTCATTAATTATGCGCATATCTAAGTTTGAGCGAGCCAATAGAGCTAGAGGTCTGATTTTTGGTATATAGGGATAACTTAGCAAAACAATTTTTTTGACAAAATGTCACGTGACCTCGGTGACCTTTGACCTCAAATATACATATTTTTCCATAACTCGGTAACCACAAGTGCTACACCCTCATGTTTGGTATGATTGGACACCTTATGAGGCCACATGCTGTACCTCAATAATTATGCGCATATCTCATTCTGAGCGAGCCAATAGAGCTGGATGTCTGATTTTTGGTATATAGGGATAACTATAGGAGAGAATTTTTTGACCAAATGTCATGTGACCTCGATTACCTTTTACCTAAAATATATGTTTATGTCAATAAATAAGTAACCACAAGTGCTATGTCCTTTGTATTTAGTAGGATGGGAGACCTTATGACAACACACGCTTTACCTCATTAATTATGTACACATCTAATTCTGGGCAAGCGAATAGAGCTAGAGATCTGATTTTTTGGCATATAGGGATTAATTAGCAATATAATTTTTTTTTTCAAAATGTCATGTGACCTCGATGACCTTTGACCTTGATTATACATATATATGCATATTTCAGTAACCACAAGTTCTATACCCTGCAATTTTGATAGGATATTAGACCTTAACCCTTTCACCACCATGGTTCCACCCAAACCCATTGTTATCAATGGTGATCTTGGACCTGTATACAGGGAACTGGGGGTGAAAGGGTTAAGATGTCACATCTTGTACCTCATTTATAATGCGCATATGTATTTCTTGGCTGGCCAATACTGCTAGAGGTCTGATCTTTTTTCCCGATTTAGAACCATAACTTAGACATGCCTCATGTGTTTCAAATTGGGAACAACGACATAGACCTATGTGCCCATAGATCTCAACATATACACTCCAGTGATACTTCTTAATGACCACATTTTCCTGCCCCATCAAGACTAATACTCCTATTACAAGTGGGGACTATGTCATTGTAAATGACTTGTTGAGTTAATGGTTGTATCACAGTATTCGATATATCTAATTCTGTATTTTTTCCATTTTATATTCTGAATAATTACATTACACATATTTCACTGTCTCCAGTACATTACATTTAAGTATTTTCACTTCATGCACTTTATCCCTTTCACACATGTTCAAATATCTGATCAGAGAACAAACACTAAATAGTCCAGGATGGGAGCTACAGTGTCATTGACGCTATTTTTTGCTAAAGGCTTTTTCAATTTTATCAGTTTCTTCACAATTTTTAACTTACAATTCAAGTTCAGGATTATTTGTTAAAACTATGTTCCAAAATTATTGATTATGTTTAAAATTCAAGAGTAAATTGAATAAGAAGTCAATGATTGGCGGGGCTAAAAATTGTACACTTGTCAAGGTAAAGTTATCAGCAACTAAGATGGTCTCATCATACCACCTGTCAGACATGCAAAATTCCTTTGTTATGAACATCAAAATTCAATCAATACCCTTTCTTTGCCAACACACATGCAATTATTCCCTTTGTTTCCTTAAAATATTGTGTATGGCTGTCAAAAATCTATGTCGACAAAATTACAAACTTACTATCTCCTCCGCGGAAAAGGGGTTGATCTTCTAATTACTCACAGTGAGAAATCAGAAAATTATGATTAACAGAACTATGTTGCCAGAATTTTGAAATATGGACCAAGTTGTTCTGTGTACAGAAGAAATTTGCTTCTGTTCAGTGAGTGATCTCCGTGTGTACAGATCATGGAGCATTGTGGGTAGCCTCACTTACTGTGCAATGTTGCGGGATTTTCCCTGTCGAAGTCTTCGCACTTAGTTAATTAAGCGAGGCGAGAAAGGCTCACACATTGGCAACTTCAGGCCAGAACCAACGAAGTTGGCGGTACGGTTCTTTTGTGGCTTTATAGGTCTTGAAATATGATTGTACGTGTTCCATGTTAATGCGACACCGATTAAATTCACGATTGAATATTATGCAATCCATTCGATTCTCGCCAACCAGCTGACTCGCTGGAAACTTTGTCAGAAGCGGATACTTGTTCATGTATCCATGATCAGCTAATAAATATGTATCATTCGGAATATGCAATTCCAGTCCAGAGCCGATGCCTGGGAGCAACTGATATTGTCCGTCGTCATTCAAATGGCCCAAAAATCCAGACTATAGATATATTATATTCCCCTTGTTGTCACAAATTAATTGGGTGCTCATCGCGTGATATCGAAAATGTCCGCTGTAAAAGTTGTGTTGTGGTTCCGTTGCCGGACGATATATTTCGTGCAACATACCGTCAATGGTGCATATTGCGTTTGGAAAAAAAATCCAGTGTCCTTGGAGAGTTTCAATATCCTCCCTGAAGGCCATCTCACCATTCCTCTGAAAGAGTGCCACAACAAGGGTTCCAAATGGGTAATTTCTCTGGAAACGGTTGATATGCTAACTTGAAACTATGATGCCAGTGTATCTTCATTTAGGTACTTTCTTAATCAGATCAGTACCAGCGAGATTCAATTTCTTGGTTCGAACCCGATTGAAAACAAGCCGTATTTTCTACCCTGGGTTGGTAACTCTGCTGGTGGACAGAATTGTCCCCGAGGTTATCGTTCGCCTGCAAATGTCAACATATATGCCAATGAACTCATGAAGGTGTGCCAGTGCCACCACAATGTTGATCACGTCCGTCAAGGCCTTTCCGACACCCCCCTGCCCCATGGCAGTATGTACGTACGGCAAATCGTCGACATACGACCATTAAATTACCTCTAAAAACTGTTTCACACTGCACAATTCGATGACCCTCTGCTGGGAAGTAGTTATTCGACTGCAGCAGTCTTTTTTGAGGCTTTCCGTTTGTTCTCTATTGCCTTTATCCATTGGACAAAGCGAAATGTTTTATCGTCGCTAGCCATTGTTTACGTAAGTGATTTTGAAATTCGCTGGATATTGCGGAGTCAAGTCAGGTCATAAGCCATGTGTGCATGAGCACCAAATTTACCCAGCAGCCTCGGCGAAAAGTTATACGGCCATAGGGCTCTATGGGGAAAGTTGTTTGTGAGAGTCCCTCATGAAAGATAGACTTGTTTGTGGGATGAATGACTCAAGATTGAGAGAAAGGCTGTTGCGAGAAGCAGACCTTAATCTAAGAAGTGCCTACAAATATGCCGTGCAGCAAAATTGTCGAAGGAAAGCATAAAGACTATAGAGGTTCCAACAGAAGTCCATGCAGTGAAACATAACTGGGCAAATGCACAAGAGACCAGTAAGAAGCCAGAGTAAGGCAGGGCATGCGAGTATTGTGGAAAACATCACGGAAGAGATAAAGAGAAATGCCTAGCATATGGCAAGCAGTGTAAAAACTGCAAAAAGGCAAACCATTTTGTATCGCAGTGCATGCAGAGAAAAACCAGAGAAAAGTCACACTATACAGCATATTAGCCAGGAATATTATAAAGATAGACAGTCAGTAAACACTATCACCAGAGGAGGTACAAGTCAACAGTGTGACTGTAAGCCCTTTTCTGAAGTTGACTTATGCAACTCTGCTCATTGATAAGCAGCCAGTAAAATTCCAGCTAGATTTAGGTGCAACTTGCAACATTATACCGGTGACCAAGCTTGGTAATTTGCACAACTTCAAATTGACAGAGTCGAGTCGACTTTTCACAATATACAACAAGACAACTTTAAAGCCTTTAAAGCCTCCGGGACAGACCAAAGTGAAGATGGTGAACCCCAAGAAGGGAAAGAAGTACATACCCGAGTTTGTAGTTATGGAGGACGATGCTAACACCCTATTGCTTGGCAGCAGAGCCATACAGCAGATGGGATTAACAAAGGTCCATTATGACCAGATACTTCTAGTTCAGTCAAGTCAGCCAGTAGTCAAAAAGGATACCACAAAGCCAATCACTACGGAACAACTTGTCAAGGAGTATCCTGATGTGTTTGAAGGCGCAGGTTGCTTGAGGGGCAGTACCATTTAGAAGTGGACCTCGATGTCTTACCAGTTGTTCATCCGCCAAGAAAGGTACCAGTTGCCATAAAAGACCAGCTGAAAGATGAGCTTGACAGATTGACTGAATTGGAGATTATAGCCCTAGTTAGCAAACCAACCCCATGGGTATCAAGTTTGGTGACAGTTCTCAAGCCAGGAAAGATGAGGATCTGCATTGATCCAAGAGATCTGAACAAAGCCCTAAAGAGAAGCGACTACCCATTACAAACCATAGATGAGATATTGCCAGATTTGGGAAAGGCAAGTGTTCAGCGTTCTCGATGCCAAGAATGGATTTTGGCATGTGGAGCTTGATGAAGAAAGCTCGTATCTGACAACTTTCAACACACCATTTCATAGGTTCCTGTGGTTGCACATGCCTTCTGGTATTTCTACGGCACCTGAAGATTTTCAGCATAGACAAGACCAAGCCATTGAAAGTCTGACATGTACAAAGTCCATAGTAGATGACATGCTTCTCTTTGGTGTAGGAGACACAGTCGAAGAAGCCACTGCATATCATGATAAGAATTTAAGAGCTCTCATGGAGAGATGTCGAGAGCAAAACTTGAAACTGAACAAAGAGAAAATCAAGCTGAGGTTAAACAAAGTTCTTCTCGTTAAACACCTCATTACGGATGAAGGCCTCAAGCAAGATCCAGCAAAAGTTAAAGCTGTTGTGGAGATGCCAAAGCCAACAGATGTTGCTGGAATCCAGAGATTTATTCGATTTGTGAACTGCTTAAAGGGGAAATTTACCCTGAAAATTAATTTAGGAATATTAAACTGATATGGTCATTGAAAGGCTTTCGAGTCGATTTTATTCACTTTCACTCACTGGCTAACAAACAGCAGTGTACTAAAATACCGGAAGTGACGTCGTAAACTTGGTCATTGAAGCAGTCGACGTGTGCAACTGTAAGCTTTTCCACTTACAGTGTATAGAATGGCTACAGAATATAGGGGCCAAGCACTCGGTGTCGATGTTTAAGTCGAGCAGAAATAAAGTTTTCTGCGAATACCACTTTGAGAAGGGCTGCTTTTAGCGAAAGTTGCAAGTCCAACTACTGAACTACAAGCCTAAAAGAAAACTGCCCGGGGCATATTCAGCCCCAAGTGCTTTGCTTGTACATATGGGACTGTGCGTACGCTCAGGCACTAGAAACGGAACGCTGTAGACAGGACCGCTGGTTCTAGACTAATCATGGCTACATCAGGGTGTTCTGTAACACATTAAAAATGCTTGCACTTTTAGAATTAATGTCGATCTCTTTAGAGCATTGGCATTACTTTGGTGTCGGCATGATTTCACAGCGATTGGGTTGACAATGACAGGCATGATTGATCGCCGAGAGTAATTTGAACTTCGTCATCGGAGCTAGAATAGTCACTTTCCTAACTCGAGTCGCTGTAACTTTCTGACAATGTCAGTCTTGAATCATCGATTGCTCGTTAAGGTTTGAAGTTATTACCGATTATCTTCGCCATTATGATTTTCAGTCGAGCGCTGAGGTTTGCGTACCGCTTACGCGTATTCCACTTGGCGTAGGAGAGCTAGGTTATAAGTGACCTCACTTTGAACCTGATGTGACCAGCAAGTTTGATACGTCACTTCCTGTTTCCGTGCGTTCAGCTTGTGGCCACTGCGCTAATACGCGTGAGTGAAAGTGAATGAAACCAACGCTATTTGTTTATTTTTCACTAAATAACGACCTGATTATCTAAGAAATTTCTGGTAAATTTCCCCTTTAAGCAAGCTCTTACCCAAGCTAAGTGAAGTATGCGAGCCGCTGAGAAAACTGACCTTTGGGACAGTGAGTGGTGTTGGTTAGATATCCATGATAATTCAGTTGAAGAGGTAAAGGAACTCGTTACTGTACAACCTGTGTTTGAGATATTATGACCAGAAAGAGGATCTAGTCCTGCAAACAGATGCCTCAGAGACAGGATTAGGTGCAGCATTGATTCAGAATGACCAACTAGTAACATTTGCGAGCCGTGCCCTTACAAACACAGAGACCAGCTATGCCCAGATTGAGAAGAAGTCGCTTGTTTGTCTGGAATGGAAATATTCCATCAGTACATTTACGGTAGACCAGTTACAGTGGAGTCTAATCATAAACCTTTGGAAATAATTCTGAAAAAAAATGTAGCACAGCACTCCAAATGCTTGCAGAGAATGTTGCTGAGGTTACAACAGCACGATGTTAACCTTACTCAACATCTGATTTTAATCAGATTGAGATGTGACATGCTCCAGCGCATTAATTCATCACACATAGGCATTGAAGTATGTCTAAGAAGAGCCAGAGAGTGTCTTTTTGGTCTGGCATGAATGCTGAACTACACAGAAGAATGTGATGTATGTCGTACAGCAGGAGTGAGTCAACAGAAAGAAACCTTATACCCTATGAAGTTCCAGTGCAACCGTGGTCAAACGTTGGTTTTGATGTACTGTTATTCGATGGAAGAGACTATCTGATAACAGTGGACTATTTCTTAAACTTCTGAGAGTTTGACTATCTGCCTGATACCACAGCAAAGACAGTTGTGGGGAAAACTCAAGGCCCAGTCTGCACATCATGGAATACCCGATATTTACATTTCAGACAACGGACCACAAACAACAGCAGAGGAATTCAAGATGTTTAGCAGAGTGGAACTTTGAGCATGACACAAAACGCAGTAAAGTCTGCCAAGACCATCATGAGAAAGGCAAAGTTGGCCAGATTAGATCCCTACCTATCGATACTGGATTTCAGAAATACTCCAACCAGAGGTATGGATACCAGTCCTGTTTGGAGATTTATGAGCAGAAGAACAAAGACTTTGCTGCCAAATACAAACAAACTTCTCACACCAGCCATTACTGCAGTAAAGAAGGCAGCAAAACAGATTAGGAAGAATAAAGCTAGGCAAGCCTACTACTATAATAGAGGAGCCAAAGATCGACAACCTCTACAAACAGGAGATGTAGTCAGGATAATACCAGATAGAAAGAATCAGAAAGATTGGAAGAAAGTAGAAGTCAACAAGCAGGTCATATTCGATCGTATCAAGTGACAAAGGAGGACAGCAGAATGTATCGCTGTAATTGCAGACATTTATGGAAAACCAGTGAGACATATTTTCCTAGTACCTCTGATCCCTACACTGCAGAAAGGCCTGTAGATATCAGTGGACCATGTGAACAGAAAGACATATTCACATCTTCGCAGCCATCTTCATAAATGTTGGACAACAACAGTGAAAAAGTACTAAGCAAAAAAGCCAGCCAGCCCACAGATGAAGCTCTAGTGAAAACAACACGATCTGGAAGAATTATCAGAATGCCTCAACATCTGAAAGACTATGTCAAGAAACAGACTGTAGTTGAAGTTTACAGTTTGGCATGCCATCATGTGATTGTCAGGACTCTAAATTCAGAACCTAAAGAACATACTTTTCTGTTCAGGTCTCTTTCAAAGGAAAAGAGATGTAACAATATAAGCTAAAAGTGGAGCTAATATTGGACTCATGAACTCTGACCTGATCATTTGTATCTTTGATTTGTATTTGTTCATGCTTGCAATCGGGCTGCAATGGCCGACCACATGCTGACTGTTGGAGTTTACTAAATGTGTTGTTCAAAGTTAGAACTGACATTGTCATGTTATGTGGCCAAGAGCATAGATAAAACATGTAACAATAAAATCTTAAAATGACCATCTATTCATTATGAACTTTTACAATTTGATTGAGTTCATATACATGTTAAAGAAATAATGATCTTCTCATAAAAATAGATTGTTCCATCTTTATTTCGAGTTATGTATTATATTACAATCAGAATATCTACCATCAAATTCAAAAAGTCTTGCTTCCTACGTCTTCCTTCTACTGTCATGATGACATCTCAGCCACAGCACCCCATTGTCTTTTGTAGATTTTCTTTCGTTTTGGATCAACTCGATACATACGCACACATGCCTGAATCAGAAGTTCATTTGAAACAACCGGATAGGCATATTAAGACAGTGTTAGCGCCACCCGTCATCATTTTAGGAACAAAGAAAGACTTGCTACAACAGGTAAGATCGCTTATTCTAAAGTTTAACTAAACTCTTTTTTTAGAAGTTTCCACCAATTCTTCAGATACTGTTGTCACTATTTATGACTTGAGGCAGTACTTTTCATCGATGAATAATACTAAAACGTTCCTCGTACAGGTATTGCTTTAACTCTCAGTGGGTTTTTAAGATACAATGAACATTATATATTTTCAAATCAGCCTTCGACCAAATGAAATTTACCTGATGATGGATTATGTCATGGGTTTTGCAATCAGGTAAAATTTCACTTTTGTCACGACGATGATTGGTAATGTACACTACAGAGTCCTTCTAATATATTTTCATACCACTTGCAAAGTTCAAGAGCAAAATATCCTGCATAGGACATTGATAATGATTTATTTTCATTCAACACTGATTTCGCACTGATTTCTATATTCTGTCCCTTTCTTCGTAGACTACTGACTTACCGCAGTGTTTTCGTATTCTTGCTTGTTACTCTTGCTTGTCATGATCCAGTACAGTTTGACATCATGCATGAATTTTGACGTGACATTTATTTTTGTTTTCGACGAAGTTATACATATATTAAATACATAAAGGAAAAAGTCTTCGCACATCCGCCTCTATAGTTAAAGAGTCTAGACTTTCAAAAAAATTCGTAATATTAAAATAATCGCAATCATACCAATCCATAATCCAATAACACTAGGTCAAAATTTGTAAGACAATAGTTGTAAACATAGACACAAAACAGCACAGAACAGACAGTAAATAGACGGTACACAAACAAAGTCAAATTCATGAAAGAAAGATATATTGACCTCTGGCCAAAAGACCAAGAAGTGATGTCAGGTGTTTCGAAAATAGTAAGCGCATCCTGCCCCACATGTGGCACCCACCATATATCAATCTGTAAGTCAGATAGGTAGTGGTCACTAACTAAGGCCCCATGTCACCGATGCCATCAGTGATCATTTGTCGAAGAGAGATATTGTATTTATCTACCAGCTTGCGATACCTGCCAAAAAAGCGTTTGAAAGTAGAGACAAGTCTTGCTCTGGTGTAACCTTGAGCTTGATTTAACCGCTTGACCTTGATTTAACAGTTTGTAAGAGAGATGGCCATGTCTCTCTACAAAATCACCATATGAACTGCATGCTCTTGCATATCGAATAAGCTGGGAAATGTATACCCCATAAGCAGGTGAGAGTGGAATATTACTGATGAGGTGTGGAAAATTGATTATACTATAGTTGAAATCATCTCTTTTGTCATATAGCCTAGTAGAAAGGTGACCATTAGAGTCAAATTCAAGTAAAATGTCCAGATATGAAGCAGAAGAGGGCGTTTCTGTAGTTTCTTTAATCTCCAATTCTAGAGGATAAATCATAGCGAGATACTTACTGAATTCAGAGTTATTCAATGAAATAACATCGTCTATGTATCTAAATGTAAGGTTGAAAGTACGAGCTACAGAGACCTTTTTCTGCTTGATAAGGTTCTGGATAATCTAAAACCTGAGCTGGAATTTGCGATAAATGAGATTGTTTTGTCTCCCCACAAAAAAAAAACATGCATTTCACTCTTGCAGTTTTATGTCAATTTTTTTATGTGGCGTCAATCCTTGATGTGCAAGCCAATTCTTAAACAGCCACGGCAACCTTTAATCAAGCGAGTTAAATTCTTGCGTGAAAAGTTCGCAGAATCGGTCACAATTATCAGCAAAGCGCATCCATACGACCAATGTTTGGTCCTTGTGTTTTAGTTTTGTCGCAAATGCCGAGGTTGTTTTCGTATTCGTAGAACCAGCCGCCAACCGCCCAAACCATTGACGTACAAGAGAGTACGTCGTAACGACTGTCGTCTACAATGGGGTCACTGATTCCATACGCAACCTTGAGCGTCATCGTGACATCAATATTTCAGAAACGTTGGTAAAATAATCCGCACCGATGATGTGTAACGTCTGTATACTTAACCCCTTGACTACCAAGGCCAATGTATTCCTATATACCAGGCCGCTTATGTAAATATTGATAAAATCTTGGGTGTGATCATTGTGTGAACACTGCTTAGAGTAAAAATTAAGTACCAATAAACCATATATTTTCTGAATCAGCATGAAATTTCCCACTTTTTCATACATACATTTTGTATTTCCAGGTCACGTGACTGATCACATGACACATGTGACCAGAGTTGGCAAAGAATATGAATATTTGAAGCATCAGGACGTGTTTTGAATCCATAAAATGACGCAAATTTGAATGCAGTTGTAATTTTCATGGAATTGTCTTTACATATATGTAATAATAACTACCCTTTACTTTATTTATAGATGTAACTATTTAAGATTTTTCTCACAAAAGGCAGAATAAATGAATCACAAACATCAGCATCTGACATGATTCTGTATTTGAAGATCAACGAATTTTATATTTGTAAACACCTGCTTTATGTCTTCCTTGCAAAACATGCATCTAAAATGGTTATGATTTATCAAAAAATAATTCAGAATATTTAAAAATACATTTAGGGAACAACATATCACATGACCAAAACACATGACTGGTCATGTGACCAGTCATATTGATAATATGGCTGCGATAAAATTTCATTGGCTTATAGTAAAACATTGTATTTCCTCTTATTTCATTCACGAATATTGCTGTTAATAGAACATATTTACATATAAATCATTTGTTTCCAATAAATAAATATTTCATTTCATTAAAAAAAAAACATAAACATCTACGTGATCGTCCGTACTTCTGAAAACTGTAAACAATCAGTGCGACGCGTCTGTGATCAGCCTGATCTTTCAGGGTCGAGGTCATGGGTCACGACATTTGCTTCCGGATTTGGCCATACTCGGACGTACGGGGGCGCAATCACATTCAGGCCAGATCGGAATACATCAATCTTAGTCACGCTGAGTGCCGACGCCAAAATTACGGGATTTTTAGCGACAAAAACGAAGCAAATACGCCTATTTAACTGTGCCGGATATTTCCGGCACTCAAGGTATATGGTAATTCAATATGGCGCCGGATATATCCGGCGCCATAGGTAGTCAAGGGGTTAAAATGAATGCACAATCACTTTTCAGAAACAAATTGCGCTGGCTGCGTAGTGTTACTGCATAAGTAGTGCAAACTTGGGTTGAGTGGTGGTGTGCCTTCGATCTTCGAGTGTCAGCCGCGTCAGATGCGTATAGACTTGGCGACTGTCATGCATTTGACATTAGAGTGCAGAAGCGAATCCTCGGTGGCGACCGACACGTAAAAATGATCGACAACTTGTCTTCAGCGCATTGATATAGTTATAGCAGTTCAAAATTCCCAACTCCTACCTTCTATTAGCACGTTATTCCTTAATAAATACTTTCACAATGACCGTGTTATCACCCGTGTTAGAACCTGGGTTACACGATCATTACGACCACTCTCATTTTGCTTCACTGAAGATTGTAAGGGTAATATGCTAAGATTTTTAAGGGTAATATGCAAATGCTGAGTTAAAAAAACATTGGGTTGAGTTATAGTGCTATACAAGAGCATAACTTGAAATCAACAGCTATTTCAAAAATAACATCTGTTAAAACTTTTGATTTTTCCACATCGTATACCACAATACCACATGATAAATTAATGAAAGCTTGAAAAACCATCATCAATCAAGCATTTTTCTACAAAAACAGTTAACGCCGTTGGAAGTATGTATTATTAGGTTATAATCCTACATATTTTGTTAAAAATACTACTAATGCTAAAGGTTATATACAGAGAAAGACATTATCAGTATGTTTGATTTCCTCATCGACAACATATTTGTTGAATTTAGAGGATACATTTTCCAACAGTGTATAGGAATTCCTATGGTACTAACTGTGCTCCCTTTCTTGCAGACATATTTCTGTACTCATACAAGGCAGAATTCCTCCAGAACTTAATCAAACAGAAAAAGGTCTCTGTCGCTAAAACTTTCAACCTAACATTTAGAAACATAGACGATGTTATTTCAATGAATGACACCAAATTCAGTGACTATTTCGCTATGATTTTTCCTTCAGAATTGGAGATTAAAGAATTTACAGAAACGGTCTCTTCTACTTCATATCTCACCTTTCTACTAGCCTAAAGGACAAGAGAGATGATATCAACTTAAGTATCATCAATTTCCCACACCTCATCAGTAATATTCCACTCCCACCAGCTTATGGAGTATACATTTCCCAGCTTATTCGATATGCAAGAGCATGCAGTTCATATGGTGATTTGTACAGAGACATAACTATCTCTCTAGCAAACTTTTAAATCAAGGTTACACAAGAGAAAGACTTGTCTCAACACTCAAATGCTCTTCTGGCAGGTATCACAAGCTAGTAGATAAATACAGCATCTTTCTTCGATAAGTGATTGCTGACGGCGTCAGTGACATCGGACCTTAGTTTGTGACCCCTACCTATTTGACTTACAGATTGATATATGGCGGGTGCCACATGTGGGCCATGATGTGCTTACTACTTTCGAAACACCCAGAGGTCACTATCTCTTTCTTTCATGACTTTGACTATGTTGTGTGTACCAGTGCTTCACTGTCTGTTCTTTGCTGTTTTGTGTCTATGTTTATTAGTAGTGTATTATGAATTTTGATCTAGTGATATCGGATTATGGATCGTGGTATGATTGCGATTATTTTGATATTTTGTACCAACAACAGACTGAACATTCGTTCAGTACTTGTATGTCAAATACTATCAAATGTTTAAATGCCACTTCTTCTACTTATGGCAAGGCAATCAGTAAAGATGCTCCAAAGTTGGATGTCGATGACGAAGCTAATGAACGACTTCTGGAGATTGAGAGACACTTGAGAAAGCATTCTCCCCGAGCAGTCAATGCCCATATTGTCAAGAAATTTGCAATCGATAACAAGTCCAGAAAAAGAGGAGATGGCAGCGTCGCAGATCCTGAAGTAGAAACTCTTCGACAGACGATACAGCAGCTAGCGATGGAATATTTCTTTCAAGGTGAAGTACCTGCGAAGTGGATACGTCTTGAGCTGTTGTTGAGGCAACAACAAATACAGAAAATGACACTAGATGAAGTGAAGACGCTTGGACGACAATTGAAAATGGAAGAAGCTGAAATAAGGCAGCCCTTGCATTCTTTCATAGTGTTGGAGAAATACTATTCTTCGAATCAATTCCTGAGCTGAAAAACACGGTAATACTGGATGTAAGTTGGCTAGTCGACCTGTTCAAGATTCTCATTAACAAAGACATTTCAATCAAGGAAAGAATTAGGTATCCTTCAAAAATACTAACCTTTTAGAGGAGTTTCATGATGAAGGAAGGTTACATGAAGAATTGGTTGATTATCTCCTAAAATCTCATAACAGAGAAGAAGACAAGGTGATACTCCTTGAAATAATGGAATTGTATGACATAATGTGCAAAGCGCCAGTAAATCCTAGAGCAAAGTTCATGTATTACCTACCGAGCCTGCTGCAAAAAGATGCAGAAGGTAAAGATAGTGTCATTTTCCCGGCGGAACACTCATCATGTTATCAGCTTTATTACCATTTCCAGGGTAATTTCCTGCCTGAAGGTCTATTTTACCGTTTAGTTATTCGATGCTTGAGGCGTTGGTCCACACAAGGCAATGCTGTCGTTATGAGGAAAGTCAAGGTACGCATTTTCATCGAGCGCCATCAGTTTCACCTAACCATTTGCAAAGAAGGTTCTGATATCCAGTTGAAGGTACTGATTCCATCTCGTGGAAAACACTCAATACAACTACAGCCAGAGGATTTAAGAGACATAAGACTAGTGGTTGAAAATGAGTTAAATAACATTATCGGCACATACACGCCTGGCTTGAAATACCAAGCTTCCGTGAAGTGCAAGTGTCGAAGTCACGCAGTTGGAGAACTACTACCTGGTGCAGAAGACGTAGACGACCGATGTACTCCAATCTCAGAGATGGCAACGACAATGTTATGTCCAAAAAGTGCTCTTCCATCACATGGTCCTGATTTGGATATTTGGTCTGTGACAGGTAAGCGTCGTTTCATTTCCTTATGTACATCATATCCTCTTCACTCACAAATATAACGATTCTATGGTGGATAACGCAAGTCAGAGTATATAGAACACAATCACTTGAAATAAATGCAATGGCCAGCTTTCCAAGTTATCGGGAAAAATTCAGTCATATCAAAATAGTAGATCAGGCGAATATTGAAAACAATTGTGATTGAGTAACGTTCTCGGATATATACGATCGTGTGATTTCAAATACAGCCAAGCATCACGGCACGCTTCTCCAATATTCTTTGCAGAAGCAGCCAGAACTGACAAGTCTGATAAAGGAAGGGGACGAGAAGGTATGCCTTTGTATAATTCGATTTACAATAAACATAAATTCATTTGATATCAGGAGATCCGTTTTTCATTCATCATGTCGGCGGCCTAAACATAAGTAGCAACATAGATAGACACTCGCAATTGTTTGAGTCAACCTTGTGTTTCAAGCATTGTAAGATATTACTTTTCTTAATATCTCTCTCACAATAGTGAATGTTCATATTTAGGCATGAAAGATAGAGCATGCACCAAGTAATATTCGCGCTTTGTTAGGCTAGCAAGTAGTTGGAAGACTTTTCCATTCAATTTTCATTTGTAAGAGCAAAAAGTTATATACTCTTTCAGCTGAAGTCGTTTGTCATTATTTCGGAAATGCAATTGCGGATTATCGCATAATTTTATGAAGCGTATCTTTTTACTAAATCCATAGATTACTGTTGTAAAGTCAACCATGAAGTTTCCATAAAATCTTAGTAATACAACCAATGATACATGTCTCTTCCTCCTCTTCTACGGAAGCATGGTATCAGTATTGAAACATTTCATGAGTGTGATCTTACATGAGTTGATAAAGGAAGGATAGTAATATTTGCAGCTCTCTTATGTTGAAGCTTGACATTTCAAATAACAATGGCCACGCTAAGCTCTAGTCGATCTGTAGAACACACTTCAATAGTTACTCTTCAATAATTACTCTTCTACAAAACTAGTCATTTAATAGCATTGTCATATACCAATACCAATACCGCTCCATCCTGGTTTCGTTTACGACGTGTCAAGATCTTCACGACAAATGTCATCAGTCACTGGGTGTTCCCCGAACTAAGTAAAGTTAACAAAGAAACATACTGGCTGCCGCTCTCCAACTACAATGCGATGTTGCCTACATAATATTTACGAACAGTTATCAGAAATTTTGGTAGATAAATACAATAATAGTATATTGAGAACCAAAGTTGTAGTCACTATTTCTGTAGCAGTTCCATCTAATTCCTAGCCTGTCTTTGTGTAAATTACAGAAAATATTAAGGGCCGTACTGCAGCACGGTTTTCCTGAAACCATACAGTGAGCGCGTGGCGTGAAAGCGACGTCAAGCGCTCGACAGCCATAGACTAGACATGACAACTCTCAGTGTAAACAATTAAAATGACCGTCTTTCTCTGCTTCGAACAACGATCGGGTGCAATCAAAGCTGAGAGATTTTTTTTTAGGCAGGAGACAATTTTGGATGAATAACGACATATTACATGAAAAGCGTTCTTCCCGTGTGACTTTTGTATATTTATAGGAAGGAATCGGAATATCGTATAGTTCAGGAACGAGGCCTATTGGCACAAACATTTCCATATTTATGTGCGTAGCGAAATTATAATATAATTCCAGAATATTTTGAATACAGTTAGTTAGTCCCCACGGACACCGTCCGGGGGGACTTATAGATTTGGTCATGTCCGTGCGTGTGTGCGTCCGTCCGTCCGTGCGTGCGTGCGTGCGTGCGTCCGTCTGTCCATCCGTTCACGCAGATATCTCAGACATGCCCAGGTCAATTTCTTTCAAACTTTGCACAAGGATAGTACCCTACCCCATACAGATGCACGTCGATTTGTTTCACAATGCGATCAAATTTGGCCGTGTTAGAGGACTTTTTAGTTTTCACCTCCATAGACTCCCATGTATAAGGCAGTCTCCATAGACTCCCATGTATAAGGCAGTCCATAGACTCCCATGTATAAGGCCAAGAAAAATAAAAATTTAGTTTCTCATCTTATTCATATTGCAAAAAGGATGCAGTGACACAGTTTTTAGTCCCCAGGGATGAAGTCCAGGGGGCTTATAGATTGGGTCATGTCCGTCCATGAGTCCATCCGTGAGTCCATCCGTTCACGCAGATATCTCAGATATTTTGACAAAATGTCGTGTGACCTTGGTGACCTTTCCCTCAAATATATATATATGTCCATAACTCAGTAACCACAATGCTACACCCTTCATATTATATAGGGATAACTAAGCAATACTATTTTTTTTTCCAAAATGTCACGTGACCTCGGTGACCTTTGACCTCAAATATACATATTTGTCCATAACTCAGTAACCACAAGTGCTACTACCCTTCATGTATGGTATGATGGCACAGCTTATGACGCCACATATTGTACCTCATTAATTATGTGCATATCTAATTTTGAGCAAGCCAATAGAGCTAGAGGTCTGATTTTTGGTATATAGGGATAACTTAGCAATACAGTTTTTTTGACAAAATGTCACGTGACCTCAGTGACTTTTGACCTCAAATATATATATATTTGTCCATAACTCAGAAACCACAAGTGCTACAACCTTCATGTATGGTATGATGGGACACTTTATGATGCCACATATTGTACATCATTAATTATGCGCATATCTAATTTTGAGCGAGCCAAGAGAGCTAGAGGTCTGATTTTTGGTATATAGGGATAACTTAGCACTACAATTTTTTTGACAAAATGTCATGTGACCTCGGTGACCTTTGACCTCAAATATACATATTTGTCCATAACTCAGTAAACACAAGTGCTACATCCTTCATGTATGGTATGATGGGACACACTATGACGCCACATATTGTACCTCATTAATTATGTGCATATCTAATTTTGAGCGAGTCAATAGAGCTAGAGGTCTGATTTTTGGTATATAGGGATAACTTAGCAATACAATTTTTTTGACAAAATGTCATGTGACCTTGGTGACCTTTGACCTCAAATATACATATTTGTCCATAACTCAGAAACCACAAGTGTTACACCCTTCATATATGGTATGATGGGACACACTATGACGCCACATATTGTACCTCATTAATTATGTGCATATCTAATTTTGAGCGAGTCAATAGAGCTAGAGGTCTGATTTTTGGTATATAGGGATAACTTAGCAATACAATTATTTTGACAAAATGTCACGTGACCTCGATGACCTCAAATATACATATTTGTCCATAACTCAGTAACCACAAGTTGTACACCCTTCATATATGGTATGATGAGAGACCTTATGATGCTTCATACTGTACCTCATTAATTATGCATATATCGAATTCTTAGCAAACCCATAGAGCTAGATGTCTGTCATACATATGCACATAGATTTGTTCTGTGATACGATCCAATAAGGCCGCCATGTGGCCATTTTATTACGATTTTTTCATGTCCGGAACTACAGCCCAGACATGTATCAGGCGAATTTATTCAAAAGTATTTTTATCACAGACCTAATGAAGAGGACTCTATCCTCTATGAGGACCTGTAATCAAAGCACCCATTAACAAGTGGGGACTGTGTCATCAACGATGACTTGTTAATCAATACGTTGACTAATTAATTACACATCGTTATTTACAACAGTGACCTGTGCGATTTCTTAGAAGAGACTGTATTCAGACACCTATCATGTCATGTGAAAAAGGTCCTCCTTGTTATAGATGCAGAAAATGTTTATTGAATATTATAACCCGAGTATATAATATCAATAATTTGCCTGTATTACTCAACAGGTATAGACCCTCTGTCGGATCTCTTTTACACCCTTGAAAAAAATCTGACAGACGAAGACGCACGTCACATGATCAACCTCTTAACACCCACACAAATCAGTCCGCGTGATGCAGAGAAACTAAAGACCCCTTTTGCTATCTTTAACGATCTACGACAGAAGGGCTACGTATCAGAAAATGACCTAGAACTTCTCAAGAAGGTATTCCGTCGAATGCGAAAAGCAGTACTGGTGCTCCGCATCGATGAATATCTACAGAGGGAGGGACATTATTAAGTATAATAGTTTGTTTTGAGAGACAAATACCACTTTTATAACTGCCTTTATCGAGTAAATATGCTGTAAAAGTAATTACCTGGATATTAGAGTATAGTCACTAGTGTGACCAGGGACACTTATGTAAACATCAGTAAATATAGAAAATTATCACATTAGGCAAGAGTGTTGATTATTTCAAGGTAGGCGAATCAAGTACAGTGTGTATTATCTAATGTCCTAAAGTGACTTTAAATGCAATGTAACGTTGTGTGTTTTATTCAAAGAAAAAACCCTAAGGACAGACAATTTAAAATATAGGAAAGCTTAATAGATAATTTTGAAGCTTTCTTTGTGTTCCGGATTAGTCAATTTTGTGGATTCTTTCTTTTATCCGACTTTGCTTTAAGTCGGCGTTATGTTTGAAGTGGGTAATTCAAAGACAATTGACAGTGAGAAGATAGAACACTTATTCAAACTATATAAGTACTTAATTTGTGATAGGAATCCTTAATAGTCCTGAATAGTCTATGTATCGAGTTGCTCTCTATCTATGTACACTGTAAAAGTTACTATTATAATGCTAGAGATCCTTTGTAGAAATGTTGGTATTATTTTTGTGACTGCTGGTACACTGTGGAGCAAGATCGACACTAAATAGTCAGATGTATATTGAAGATGTTTTAACAATCCCTCTTGATGAACGTCTATTCATTTCAACTTCATCTGTCAGAAAGTATGACGTTCATAGAAGGGATACTGTTTATCAAAGCAGTACAGTAAAGAGTGCTTGTAAATTTGCTGAATTTGAACATTGATTAGTTGAAAGAGAATGTTATCCATAGCATGACGCAATAAGCAGTACATTGCGTCATAGATGTCACAGATTTTGCAGGGAAGATTGCATTTCATTTAAAGCTTATAATCAATCATATATTTTTGCGTAATTTACCTTTTACAAGTGATGGATATTGGTAAAGTGAATTTGTCCATGAGATGCATTATCATGAATTATATTTTATAATATTCACATGTATGTTCTACTTAATAACCATTTGTAACTGTTGGTACTAATACTCCCGATTGCACTGCTTATATTGTACACTACATTTAAATGAATAACCCAATTTTCAATATTAAACTACTTATCAGGTTTGTGAAGTACGCTACCGTAGAAGACAATCACAGGACATTTATCTGCTAACTATCTTTCAGTGAACCTTCCTAAAACTATTTGTAGATGTATTCACAGGCAGGCTGTTTGTCAAAATAATTGACATCAGTACCGTGTTTCTCCTATTTATTCAGGACGAATAGACCTTGAGCAAAGTAATTAAAATTTTAACTCAATTTTTGTTACAACGTGATTATACTGAAAGTATTTTGACTCTCAGCAGCAAATTAAAAGTGGTCAATGAGAAAGAGAGTAAGTCGTTGACGAAATAAAGGTGCTCAAATTGATTAAAAAATAAAACTTAAAAAAATAAAAAACAAACGAAATTACTTAGGTTTCCCACATTAAGTTTCGTGTTTTTTTTAAATGTATTTGCTTAACTTTAACAAATCATGTGAACCTTGTTTTCAAGAATTTTCTGAATATGATTAAGAGCACAAATTATACCTGATGAACTATTATTGGCGTACTTAATTATTGGTCAAGCATGAACTATTTCGATTGGAAATGCACAGTTTGAAATGTCTTGTTTTTTCTAATATTTGATCCGATAAACATCGTAATATCGGGGAAGAGAAATATGTGTACGGAATATTATTCTCTTGGTGTGTTTCAAATTTGGTTCTTTTTCACATGTAGTGTTAAGAATATCATATCAAACTTACATGTTAATGCTTTACAATTATGTATGAACCGCACGAACTCAGTTAGTTGAAGTTCGAGTTTCCATCCCAGTTAACAGCCACAAACTTTTGGATCATATTGTTCAATAGTGCTCTTTCCAAATAACTAAGAATCAATTAACGGTGAGTAGTTTTACGTTCCCTTTGTAGCAGAGAAGGAAAGTTTAGTTTGTGTTCATCTGTAGTTACGTAAAAGATGTGCCGTGTGACAGTAATCATACGCGACAAGTCTCTTAAAGTTTGCAAAAGTCATTTGCATCAATGGTTCGCAAAACATGTCTTCCACATATTTTCTGCAATAGATAGACTTCATGTAAATTGAATAACCTAATTTAAGATCGTATTCAGGAAGTACACTAGCAAATATTAATATTTAATAAACATATTCCCAATTAAAAAACATCAGTAGAATATATTATAAATAGAGATGCAAAACGGTTACTTTACTCGTGACATCGATAGACTTTCTAGTAGATTATAGTTAGTTATATACAGCTTTTGTATTCAGTCATTTTATATCGTATGGGTGAAATGTTTAAAAAGATGATTTCAGGAATACTCGCTTTTTGAATACAATGACTTGTATCTGCACATATCCAGCTTCTCGTTGTAGTTCTAAAGGGAGACCAAGTGGCGGTACAGCTCTTATATCAAGAAAAGTATCGCCCGAAATGTCAAAAAAGTAGCTTGCAATCTGGAAAATTGTATTTTGTTAATTTAGATAAAAAATTATTTCATTTCGATAAAGATGTGTTGTTTGGGTGCTGCTATTTCCGTCCAGAATGTATTTTAGATAGACTTGACAATTTTGAAAATCAGTTGCTGCATTTATATACTGTACATTCAGATAGTTATGTTATAGTGGGAGGTGATTTCAATGCCAGGACGGGTACGGAGGCTGACTTCATTTTGGATGACACTATTGACCACCTTCCTTTTGAAGATTCTATGTATAACCCATCCAGTTTTCACATTCCGAGAAATTCAAAAGATTTGATTTTGAATGAGGCTGGCAAATGCTTACTTAACATCTGTAAGAATTTTAATTTACATATTGTTAATGGTCGACTTGCCAATGACAAGGTTGGTAATGTGACATGCGTAACCTCACAAGGTTGCAGTGTGGTTGATTATATAATGATGTCACCAGAGCTTTTCAATTATGTAAACCGGTTCGATATTCTCTCCAGGATAGAATCGGACCATTTTCCTGTCAGCTGTTATATTCATTCTGCAAAAGCTCACACTCAAAAGAGCAAAACCTGTGTCAATGACCGTTCACACTCTATTCGTTATCACATGTCAGAGCAATGCAGTAAATCTTTCAAAGAAAAAATCACTTCTATTCATGTACAGAATCTTCTTGAGGAATCAAGAAACAGTTTACCAAATACAAATAGTGCTATTTTGAAAATTAATGAAGCGCTCCAGATGGCAGGTGCTGATGGTCGCCAGCAAAAACCACGAAATCCGAAACTTATTAGACAGCCATCTTGGTTTGGAATTCCCTGTCAGAAAGCAAAACGATTGGTGTATGACAAATTAAAAATGTTCAGACAGACTGGGTCAGCGATTGCATTGGCTGATTATAAAAATGCTAGAAATAAATTCAAACAAACTTGCAAATTCAGCAAACAGGATTAGGCCAAAGTAATTAAATTCTTTGTTTTGCGTCCCCACCGCTTAGGTTTTTAAGGTTTTCATGAAAAACACACACAGTGTATTTGAATAGGAAATTTTAGGACATAACCGCTTAGCTTTTCTGAACTAAAATTTTGTTACAATTTTTTATTTGCTGCAATCAAATTACATTGTGTTAATTTTCTTGTGTGTGTTTTTCAGCCGCTTAGACGCGTACCTTTTCCCATTTAGAGTGGACGCAAAACAAAGAATTTAATTACTTTGGCCTTATCAAACAGAGTTAGAAACCAATTTCGAGTTGCTGCAACAGGGAATTCATCTGAATTTTGGTCAATTTTGAAATCTATTTTAAGAAGTAAGAGAGGATATACATCCAGTGATATTAGTATTCATGAGTGGTATTATTATTTCAGTTCATTGTATCAAGAATGTCATGATGTCACTCAAGGGATGTAGAGTTTTTGCAGTCTGTCGAAGAAGAGATAAACTTGTATTCAGATCTGAGGGAAGTAGACGATGACGTATATGATGACGTCAATGATATTCTGAATAGCCCAATATCTGAGAATGAAATTTTGATTTGCTTAAAGAAAATGAAATCAGGTAAAGCTCCTGGTCCAGATGGACTACATGTTCAGTTTTACAAATATGCAGCTGACGTTATTTTACCTGTTTTAGTAGAAATTTTCAACTTTATTTTCAATTCGGGAAACTTTCCTTCTGAGTGGACTGTTGCAATTGTCATCCCATTATTTAAGAAAGGTGTAAAAACTGATGTCAATAATTATAGGGGTATATCTCTCCTCAATGTTCTGGGGAAAATTTTTACCTCCATTTTAAACAGTAGACTAACCAAGTGGTCAGATAAAGCAAACATAATTTCTGATTGTCAAGCCGGTTTCCGAAAGAATCACAGTACCGTAGATAATATTTTTGTTTTACATGCTATTATCCAAAAATACCTGAGTATCAGACGTGGGAAACTTTACTGTCTTTTTGTTGATTTTCTAAAGCTTTTGACAGAGTTAATCATTCTCTTTTACTGTACAAACTCATGTCAATTGGAGTTAAAGGGAAAATGTATTTTATTTTACAATCTATGTATAGCAACATTAAGTCATGTTAAAGATGAGGTAATGTAACATCAGAGTATTTTGACTGCTCGGCTGGTGTGAAACAAGGCTGCATTCTTAGCCCAATTCTATTCAGTCTTTTCATTGAAGAATTGAATTCTATGTTTATGGAATCAGGTCACATGGATATTCAATTGACGCAAGATTTATGTGACCTTTTTGCTTTGCTCTATGCAGACGACATTGTCATCTTTGCGGATTCAGTCAGAAATTTACAAAATCTTATTGACATTCTTTACAATTTCTGCTCGAAGTGGCAAATGAAAGTGAATCTGGAGAAAACAAAGGTAATGATTTTCCGCAAAGGTGGTCATCGAGCAAGTTTTGAAAATTGGCAGTTTGGTGGCACTCCAGTCAATGTCGTCTCATATTACAAGTACCTTGGCTTGCTTTTATCTTACTTCCAGAAATATCTGGTCGAAAGCTGTACAAACACTAGCAAGTCAAGCCAGTAAAGCCCTCAATATGTTGTCAATTACCCGACGAAAGCTAGTATACTTACCTTTTCACTCTCATTTTAAATTATTCGATTCAATGATTTTACCAATTTTAAGTTATGGATCTGAGATATGGGGCTTCCAGTATTATGATGTTTTAGAAAAAATCCAGAGAAAGTGGTGTCGCCAGTTTCTGGGTGTACCACGTCAAACAAAAAATGAAGCTGTTATGGGAGAATGTGGTCGTCTTCCAATATACTACCATACATTTGTTACGTGCAGAGAAAACGAACAAAAGGGTGAATTCAGCAGTTAACGTTTAAACAAAATTTATTACGAAAATAAAACTAATTGCTAAGTTAGGGATAGAATACAAGCTTTAAAGTGTACAGACTACTTATGTCAGCTGGGACGGCAAAGCTCCAGTCTCAGAGTTGTAACAGTCAGTCGGATGAATGAACAGTCCTTCGGCTTGCAGGCTTGTAGTTGCACAAAGTCCAAAGTATAAATCCAGCGTTGGCAGTGAAGGTCTTGGAAAGTCTTGAGAATGACTACTGCTGGAGTTTAGTAACACACAAGAGACACGATCCAAAAGTCTGAGTGCAAGCCTGCTGTCCCAGTATTTATACTCATGTGTTTACATAACCATATAAGAACAATCTAGAACTTTTATTGACATGCTAATTACTGTTCTAAAATTAACTCTCTTACACAACTAATCAACTTTCCAGAACATTCCGAACATGACTAATTGAATTCAAGGTTGTTAGGTCATCAAGGGCAGTGACCTTGAGAATGTTCTAGACTAATTGAACTCAGGTCATGATGAGTGTGGGGGAAATGACCTACATAACACACCCCCTCTTCAAAAAAAGAAAATTTTTCAAAGAAAAATCTTTCTTTTACAAATGTAATCTTGAAAAGGATTTAAGTACTCAAATTTTGTTTTACTCTAAAGTAAAATTTCTTGAAAGTGAACAACAATAAACTCTAAATACGAGAGAGACAGTCTGCAATTAAATTGTCTCTGCCTTTGATATGTCTAATATCAAGATTAAACTCCTGTAACATTAAACTCCATCTTAGCAATCTCTGATTTTTGCCTTTAAATTTCTGCAGAAAAACAAGAGGGTTGTGATCAATATAAACCACTATTGGCTGATTTGAAGAAGTAACATAAACTTCAAAATGCTGTAAAGCTAATATCAAAGATAAACACTCTTTTTCAATTGTAGAGTAGTTTCTCTGGGATTTGTTAAATTTGCGTGAAAATAGCAAACAGGATGATCCACACCATGACTATCCTCTTGCAATAAAACAGCACAGCAGCCGTATCACTAGCATCTACAGCTAATTTGAATGGCAAAGTGAAATCTGGTGCAGACAACACTGGGGCACTTTGCAGTATGGCTTTAAGTGTATCAAATGCCCGTTGGCATTGCTCGGACCACACAAACTTTACTTTCTTTTTAAGTAAGTTAGTCAAAGGCTCAGTAATTGTGGAGAAATTTGGACAGAATTTTCTGTAGTAACCAGCCATACCGAGAAAGCACATCAGTTGTCGTTTACAGTTTGGTATGGGAAAACTTGAAATGGCACTGATTTTGGCATCAACAGGTTTTACCTCACCCTGTCCTACAGTATGTCCGAGGTAAGTCACCCTCGCCCACAAACTCAGATTTGGCAAGGTTGACAGTCAACATTGCTTTACTCAGTCTCTCAAAGAACTTCCGCATGAGCTTGATGTGTTCCTCCCAGGTGTCACTATACAGGATGACATCGTCAACGTAAGCTGCACACCCGTCTAGCCCGGATATGACGTCGTTGATCATCCGTTGGAACGTTGCCGGAGAGTTCTTCATTCCGAATGGCATCACCTTGTACTGGAATAATCCGTCTGGTGTAACAAAGGCGGATATTTCACGAGCACGATCCGTCAGAGGGACTTGCCAAAATCCCTTCAGTAGGTCAAATTTCGTCACATACTTGGCTTTTCCCACTCGGTCGATGCAGTCATCAATCCTCGGGATTGGGAAAGTGTCTGTCTTTGTTAAAGTGTTGACCTTCCTAAAGTCCGTGCACATACGATAACTGTGATCTGATTCGGGAGCAAGTATGCACGGCGAACTCCAGTTACTTTTACTGGGTTCAATAAAGTCATTGTCCAGCAGGTATTTGACTTCTTCCTGGAGATATTTCGCTTTTGTTGGATTCAGTCTGTATGGATGTTGTTTTACAGGCTTACTGTCCCCAACATCAACGTCATGATAGATGACGTTTGTCCTCGTTGGAACATCTTGAAACAGGTGTTTATATTCGTGGAGCAGTTCTTTCACCTGTTGTTGTTGTTCTGGCTGGAGGTGTGCCAACTTTGTAGATTCTAGCTTCTCCAGGATTTCTGAGTTCTGAAGCTTGACCGAGCCCAGCTTTGAGTTTAGAGTATTTTCACTTAAGTCAGTTTCAGTATCACTATCTTCATAATGGTTTGAACTGACTGCACTGACAGGCTTTGTCTTAGTAGGATTATCCCTATCTAAATATGGCTTAAGCATATTTATGTGACATAGCTGTTTTTGTTTTCGCCTGTCAGGTGTTATTATGATGTAATTTAAATCACTCAATTTCTTATCAATTAGGTATGGCCCAAAGTAACGAGCATGGAGTGGTTTGCCAGGAATTGGAAGTAGAACAAGAACTTTTTGACCTGGTTCAAACTTCCGTTTTGAGGTGTTTTTATCGTATTTGGTTTTCATTGACTGCTGAGATGACTCAAGATTTTCTCTGGCTAATTCACATGCTTTAGAGAGTTTCGTACGAAAATCTGACACATATTGCAAAATATTCAGACAATCATCATCGTCTGATAGGAATTTCTCTTTAACAAGCTTAAGTGGGCCACGGACTGTATGTCCAAATACAAGCTCAAAGGGGCTAAAACTAAGAGACTCTTGGATTGACTCTCTAACAGCAAAGAGCAGAAAATGAATTCCTTCATCCCACTGCTTCTCTGTGTCAAAACAATAGGTCCTAATCATGTTTTTCAAAGTTTGATGAAATCGCTCAAGAGCACCCTGACTTTCTGGATGATAGGCGGATGACCTATACTGTTTAATGCCTAGCTGATCCATTACTTGTTGAAAAATACCAGACATAAAGTTGGAGCCTTGATCGGACTAGACACATTTAGGGAGGCCAAATAAAGTGAAAATTTGACTAAAGCTCTCACTATAGTCTTTGTCTTTATGTTTCTCAGTGGTATGGCTTCTGGGAACCGAGTTGATGTACACATAATTGTCAACATGTACTCATTTCCTGATCTTGTTTTTGGTAGGGGCCCAACACAGTCTATTAGTATCCTACTAAATGGTTCTTGAAATGCAGGAATTGGCTGTAAAGGGGCCTTGGAATGGTCTGATTTGGCTTTCCTACCATTTGACATGTGTGACAAGTTTTACAGAAATGTGCTTCATCCTGCCTGAGATTAGGCCAATAAAAGTGACTGAGAATTTTATGATAAGTTTTCCTGACTCCTAAGTGACCAGCCCAGGGGGTTTCATGGGCCAGGCGCAATATTTCAGCACGGCAGGGCTTTGGAACCACAATTTGATGTTTTATAGCCCAATCGCCATCAACCAAAACGTCTGGAGGTCTCCATTTACGAATGAGAATACTAGATTTTGTATAATAGGAAACAGAGCTATTTGAAGTTTTACCTTCATCATCTAACCTGTCAAACAAAGACAAAATATCTGGGTCTTTGTGTTGTTCTGCAATGAGATTTGATCTAGAAAATGTCTGACTTTGGTCAGCAGAAGTTTTACTGGAAGTTTCAAATCCACGAGGGATAACGGAATGATCCGTGTCAAACACCTGACTGAGAAAGGTGTCATTTAAGTCAACATCTGTGACATTATTTTTGAGAGTATTTTGATTCTCAGAAGTTTTCTTTGACATGGCTCGAGTAATAGCACATGAAGGAAATAATCAGGTATCTCTTGTTCAATTGGCTCTGGATCCTGATCTAAACTAGGATTATCAGTCACAAGTGGATTAGTAATGACCTTGTCCCAGCAAGGTCGTTTCCAAGAAGAAGGTGAATCCCTTCAAAAGGCAAAAAAGGCCTAATACCTAAAGTCACAGGTCCAGAAACAAAGTCCGAAGACAAATAGACATTATGGAGAGGAACAGGAATAAAGTCATTGCAATCTACTCCCTTAATAAGAACTTTAGAACCTGAAAATGACTTTTCAGAAAACGGCAGCCAACAAAAGAGATTGGGAAGCCCCGGTATCTCTTAAAATTTTGACAGGGGTAGCGGAAGACAAATCACTAGAAAGTGATATAAAACCATCATGAATAAATGGTTCGAAAATACCCATAATGCTATCTTGAGAAGAATTGACCTTGACCTCATTAATTGGGGATAAGAGGGGTTTAACCTCAGAAAATGTGTTACACACATTATTAGACTCTAATTGAGTTGATGAAGAAATAAAGCTGGTGGGCTTAGATCCACTTTGACCACTTTGACCTTCACGTTTTCTTTTCAATTTGAAACAATCTGACATCAAATGGCCGTCTTTCTTACAATAATTACAAGAAAGTGTACCAAACTGTTTGCCAGAAGGAGATTGAGACTTGGGATCTGATGATGTGTGAGTGTTACTTAAATTTTGTGAACTGTTGTCATTTGATTTTCTACTGTCCTTTGAAAAATTCTTGGATGAAAAGGACGAGTTAAATTTACCTGCATTGTTTCTGTAGGAAAAGGACTGGGATGGTTTGCTGAGAAATGAAGATTTGTGGGTCAATGAATAATCATCGGCCAAACGTGCAGCAACCTCCAATGTATCTGCCTTTTGTTCATTGATAAACGTCTTGATGTCACTCCGGATGCACCTTTTAAATTCCTCAATCAAAACAAGCTGTCGTAATTTGTCATAATTCTGACTGACCTTTTCAGAAGAACACCGACGGTCAAACAGTTGTTATTTGTTCGAGCAAATTCAACATAAGTTTGATCTTTCGCTTTCTCACAGTCCCTAAATTCTGACGGTAAGCTTCAGGAACCAACTCATAGCCCTTGAGAATTAATTCCTTCACAGAATCATAATTTGAAGCCTGCTCTACTGACAACCGAATGTACATTTCTCTGGCTTTACCCACCAAAGCACTCTGCAAAAGCATAGACCAGGACTCCTTAGGCCAATTCAGACTCTGAGCAATTTTCTCAAAATGAAGGAAATATTTATCAACATCCTTTTCTTGGAAAGGGGGAACTAACCTGAAATGCTTAGTGATGTCAAACTTGTCTGAAGGGAAGAATTTTCCTGACTGTCCAAGCTCTAAACGTTTTATTTCTACCTGTAGTCGCTGTTCTTCTAATCGCAATTCTTTTTCTCTCTGTCTTTCTTCCATTTCTAATCTTTCCTGCCTTTCTTTTTCTTTCTGTCTTTCTTCCATTTGCAATCTTTCCTTTTCTAATGCCTGTCTCTCTTTTTCCATTTGTAATTCTTTTTCTTTCATTTGTAATTCTTTTTCATTTTCTAATGCCAATTTTTTAACTCGAAATCTGCCTGTATTCCAATTCTAATTTTCTCAGTTCAAAAGAAGACTCAGGCTCATAATCATGTAAGACGGATTCCTCAAATTGGCCTAAATTAACTAAATGTTTTGCAATGTGGTACTGTATTTCCCGCTTGCGCATAGATCTTTTGACATCTACTTTAAGGAAATTGGCCAGTGCTATGAGGTTGTCTTTTCTAAGGGAATTAAATGTGTCCTGATCAAGGTCATCCATAAATTCGTCTGGCTTGAATTCCGCCATGATTGAATTTCACTGAGTTCACAGTGTACAGTAGTTTTGAAAAGGCTGTCAAAATGTTGTCAAACGGCTCAAAATATTCGTCTCCCGGACGAGCCCCCAATTTTGTTACGTGCAGAGAAAACGAACAAAAGGGTGAACTCAGCAGTTAACGTTTAAACAAAATTTATTACGAAAATAAAACTAATTGCTAAGTTAGGGATAGAATACAAGCTTTAAAGTGTACAGACTACTTATCTCAGCTGGGACGGCAAAGCTCCAGTCTCAGAGTTGTAACAGTCAGTCGGATGAATGAACAGTCCTTCGGCTTGCAGGCTTGTAGTTGCACAAAGTCCAAAGTATAAATCCAGCGTTGGCAGTGAAGGTCTTGGAAAGTCTTGAGAATGACTACTGCTGGAGTTTAGTAACACACAAGAGACACGATCCCAAAAGTCTGACTGCAAGCCTGCTGTCCCAGTATTTATACTCATGTGTTTACATAACCATATAAGAACAATCTAGAACTTTTATTGACATGCTAATTACTGTTCTAAAATAACTCTCTTACACAACTAATCAACTTTCCAGAACATTCCAAACATGACTAATTGAATTCAAGGTTGTGAGGTCATTAAGGGCAGTGACCTTGAGAATGTTCTAGACTAATTGAACTCAGGTCATGATGAGTGTGGGGTAAATGACCTACATAACACATTAAAACGTTGTATTCGTTTTTGGGTGAATCTGCTTGAGTTCTCTCCTGATAGAATCCCAAGGCAGGCATATAAAATGCTGTACAATCTTGACAATTTAGGAAGAAACACATGGGCGAGTTCCATAAAAAATATCATGTTTTCATATGGGTTTGGATATGCGTGGATCTCACAGGAAATATGAAGGAAACAAGTATTTTTATCTATGTTTGACTTGAGAATTGTAGACACTTTAAAACAACAATGGAAGGGCAACTTATCAACAAAACCGAAACTACATGTATATAGTCAATTCAAGGGTTTACTTGAACCAGAGAAACATTTACTTTCAAATTGTAATTATAAAGCTATTCAGATTTTTACCTGTTTTCGATGTTCGGTGCTCCCTCTAGCAATGGAGGAAGGCAGACATCGTGGTATTGACCCATCAGCCAGACTTTGTAAAGTTTGCCAAATGAATGTTATTGAAGATGAGTGTCATTTTCTTTTGGAATGTCCAGCATACAACAATTTGAGAATTCTATATTTGCCTAACTTTTCAATTGTAGAACCAAATTTCAACAAGTTTGTGCAGCTTATGAGTTCCAGCCGTTCTAATGTGATTGTTAATCTCTGTTATTTTGTACAAAAAGCTTTCAAATTCAGAACAAATCTGTTGCAGCAAGAAACATAATAATACTTTTATATTGTTTGTATCCAATTATGTGTATTTACATTGTAACTATGAGTTTATTTCGTGTATTGCTACCTGTACCTTTTATACCTGTCATTTACTTACAGACTATTATATTTTCTGTAACTCCTTTGCATATGGGCCGGGGCCTAGAAACGCAAATATATATATATATATATATATATATATATATATATATATATATATATATATATATATATATATATATATATATATATATATATATATAGTATATATATAATATATATATTCATATATAACACTAACGCAGGGCAGGATATCCCCAGTTATTGTTCAACTGATTAATAAATGAAAACATGTTAAAAGGAGCACGCTGACACTTGGAGGTGTATTTCTTGCAAACGACGTTTTCAAAGTTTCTTCGAAAGCGGTATATTTTTTTGAAGGTTTCAAACACATTCATAAAACAAATTTCACTGTTATCTTGAAATTTAAAAGTATACTGATAGATTTACATTTTATTATTCTCTTCAGATGTAACTGAAGAAGCTTTAGCTATGGAGCGAAGCGTCGAGCGCAAGAAATACATCTCAGTCTAGACGAAATAATTAGAGTTTAAGCGTGCGTCTTTTGAACGTTTTTCATATATATTATATATATATATATATATATATATATATATATATATATATATATATATATATATATATATATATATATATATATATATATTCCTGGCTCCCAAGAAGCGTTGATCAGACACAACATCCGCTTGTACAGTTTTTAGCTATTATAGACTATAGTCTATAGAAGCTATTGGGATGGGTATCCGTCCGGCGTCAGTCTGTATGTATGTATGTATGTATGTATGTATGTCCGTTTGTGAGGCGTCCGTCCACTCAAATATCTTGAGAACCGCAGTACTTACTGATTTGATATTTGTTGTGTAGATGAAAAATATGATTTGAGAAAGTGTTTTTTTTAATTTTTTGATATTGTTGAAAATAGGCAAATTAATGCCAAAAAAAGTGTTTTTGGTAAAAAATCTTCTCAGACAGCTTTGTTATTTAGTATACAGGTCCCTAGGGATAACCCAACTTAGATTTGTTCAAATTTTGATGAAATATGCAAATGTGTATTTTTAAGGAATTTTTTTGTCATTTTTGGTCAAAATTTGACTTACATTGTATGTAATTCTTGTACTGTATAAACCCTATCAATTCACCCAGAAAAAATAATTAATATGATTTTAAATAATTGAATTAGGAAATCATCAAAGCCAAAAATATTTTAGTGTGGAATTATCAGAACGTTCAACTTTTTGGACAGTTCATAGTGAAATGCTTACCATCTTGGAGGATTAAAACATAAAGGCAACTTTTCTGAATCCCAATTTTGATATATTCTGAACCACCATTTATGTTATCTAAAAGAAATTGCTCATAATAGTTTGTCATGATAGGGTGGTCAAATAAATAGAGATAGAGAAAGTTCTAATTTCCATTTATGGTTGACTTGGTAAGGATAAAATAAGATTACTTTTTGAGGAGAAAAATAGAGTGGTCAATTAAAAGAGTGGTCAAAGTGATAGGGTTTTTATGGTAAAGCTGGGCTGTAAGATTCCTCGTGTGCTATGTATAGCAATTATGCAATCTGTGTAAACAGTGCAATGAAAGTGTAACATGATTCCTTATAATGCTTTTGATGACCTTGAACTTCTTAAGTTACAAACATGTGTCTCTTCAGTGTGCTTTCTCCGAGTACGTACAGTCTCAACTTATTCAACAGAACTTACTTACAATTTAATTTGAAAGTTAAATGTGCTTGGTTAATAGGATGAAAATACAGATATAGATAACCAGCTGAAGATTCTTTATAACCTGACAGAATTGCTGTTTTATTATGACGTAAATCTTGATTTAAGCAAGTCTTGTTTACTTCAATTAGAATGTAATTAACTCTCGTTTATTTGCTATTATAGACTACCTGTAATATAGTCTGATGAAATATGCAAATCTGTATTTTTACGGAATTTTTTTCCATTTTTGGTAAGGCCATCCTGATATGAGCTATCAAAGATATCCACCTTCTTCATCAATACATGTGTCACAAAAGGTTATTCTCTACATAACACAGCAGAGCTCTGTCAACTGTTGAGTCGATTGTTTTTTCAAAACGGCTGGTCAGACAGCTTTAATGTTTGGTTTACATGTCCCTAGGATGACCTTAGTGAGATAATTTCATAGAGTCAGGAAATACTTAATTTTGTATCCATGTCTATAGTAGCTTCAGGGACTTTGGCCCTATGTTTGTACATGAGGAATGAACTGCTTTAATATACGTATGGTGCGCGCTATCCGCAAAAATTCTGAGAGAATAGTGCCATTGAAAATATATGTATATTACTAGATACATTTGTCATGCGTATAATGTATAATGAAGAATGGCAAGCTGTATCTCTTGTCAAAAAGTTTGGTAACAAACATCCCAATGGCATCATCAATGCTAATATCGATCTGAAGAAGTAGCATATGTTCCGTTGTGTTCACATTTTAAGAAGAGAGACTGCAGATAATTATCAAAGTCAGATCTACCAAACTTTTCGCCATCCTGAAAACAACACATGACTTCTCATATATGAACCTGAAACAACCGCGAAACTTGTCGGCTTCTTGTAACTGTTCATGAACAAGTTTACCAACATACTCGCGTCTATATTGATACAGGTTTGCCCAAAACGGCGCACTTTCTATATCTATCGCGATACCTCTTGTTTCAACAATTTGTTGCCGACCTGAAAAGAATTATAAATTGTAGTCCACATGAATGCTGTACGAAACATGTTTATACTGAAGGTTTATGGTGAAGGTTTTCTTGTCAATGCTATACTTTTAACAGTGTATTGATTAATAATCATTTAGCGTATTTGTCAAAATAACCACCTTTTTAGTCTATCTTCGTATACTGTAAGCAACTCAGGTGGAGTGCCCGTTTACTTTGCAGTGTGTCGTTTGCCCGTGTTATAGTTCCGGTTTTTACTGTAAGCGACCCCTCATTTGTCAAATAATACGCTTAACCAATGAGCATTCGTTAAATGAAAATATATTTCGCCCCACTATAATACGGAATGTGAGAACAAATTGATCCGACACTGCAGTTTCGTCCCCGACCCATTGCTTCACATACGTGGTAAAATAATTTACTGCGTGTGGGGCGGCTGTGGAGTTGACTTAATCAATAAATCCTCTGATACAGACAGCGGATTAGCAAGTTTGCAATGGTTGCGGGGCAATTACAGTGATGAACATACAGATTTGAGAGGAGATATGGACATGTAGTAATAAAGAAAGCAGTCAGACGGTTCGGAGTTGAACTCTTTATTTGAATTATGACAGTCAAAATTAATAAAATCAAATAAAGTTAACCGTTTCACAAAACAAACATCCGTCTCTCTCCCCTACCCCTGGGAGCTGACTTCTGTGCCCTGTGGTGTACGAGAGACGTGAAAAAAATTATCCCACCCTCTGCACAAATCAAAAGCGTTGTTTGACACGAGCGGTAATTTGATAATAAAGGTTTCTTTACTGATGCGAGCGAAATGTGTCCAATGCCCAATGTGCATTACATGAACGGGAACCATCGAGTGATCGATGGCAGAGCTGTGATGATTGTAGATAATGTACGTCCTGGATGTCAAGTTTGTAGTCTGCATTAAACATATTTTGTGGTCATATGAGAAACAAATCTCACATTCATTGGGGACTTCTGGTCTCACATTCGCATGCGGCTCGTGTGAGACAAAATGTCTCCGACTCGAGTGAGAAGTCTTATCTCAGGTCCTTGGAGTGTGAGATTCTATCTTTCTTTGGCCACAAATAAATCATTAACTCTTACAAAAGTGATGTTGTGGCGCAGATTTTTATGACTTGATCCAGAACTGAAGCCTGATCAACTGTTTCAGCGGACTTATACCTCCGGGTATACACACTGGCGACATGAATGAACACGAGCACAGTTCAGAAGTGATATATCAACAACACACGGTAAAAAAAACTTGGCAGAGACATTCATATCAGATTAACGGCAGTGATATGGAACAGTGCACTGTGATCTTCAGTACCGTCCACAATTATCCGTGACAATAATATTCAACATCCCAGTTAATAGCCGTAAAGTAAGTGTCGGGAAAAATGGTCTGCGATTATAATGGTGACACGGTCGTAGCGCAAATTGAATGATTTAGTTGCACCTGCAATGTGAATAATTACAAGTACCAAATCACGCGTTATGACGCAAGTGTATTGTCCAACCAGCAAATGTTTATTAGTTTATTCATGAATAAATGAATCACATGTGTCCAACTGTATTAGTCTTCGATTTTTCTTGTGACTCTGCATTGTTCGTGATAACAAGGGTTACGTAACTTCTGTAAGACGTGAAGCCTTATCGAGAAAGACAGTTTGTTGGAAACTGTCGTCCAAAACTCGCCAAATTGGCAGTACAAATTCGTTTTAGTACGAGTGCTTGGAGGTTAAAGGGAAATGGTGGCCAGTTTTGGGGTCTCAGTCATGTAAAAGTCCGAGGCGCGGAGCGCGACTGAAACCAAAGGTGGTCGCTATTTCCCGTTAACCTCATAAGCTTAGTACCATTTATTGAGGCAGTTTTAAATTGTGATAGAACCTAAGTTATGATCCTATTATTGAGCCACATACTTTTCTAATTTGCCTTTACACGAAGAAGTTTTCAGAATGCTTTCACATTCATGAGATTTTTCCATACTATGATTTTAAATGTTATCGTGCTTGACAGTAGCCTCAGTAGTCGGTTCAAAATTCGTATCTTTCAAAACTTTTATAAGCCATTATATATTAGTTCTCCATAAATTTTCAGCCTCAGGGTTTCAATTCAAGTATACTATTTCATAAAGACAAATTAATGGTTGTGAATTTGCAACTTTACCTCTATGACATGCCTTTGTCCAAGAACATCAAAATGTGTTTTCACAATCTACGTTCTTTTTACACCTAAGTTATCATTCCAGCGAAAACTCTATACAATTAACCGCATAGTCATCTGTCATACTGATTTAATGTCATAACAAGTTTGTGTTTTGGAATGGGTTCCCTTCTGAACTCTATGTATTTCATAGATGAAGAGATCAAACGGACAACACCAAAGTAAGATATTTGCAAGACTTCTGGTTTTGTGTATTCCTTCGTCTTGTCCAGACATATTTGACAAAGAACATACCGAAATAGCCAATAAACAAAACACAATAACATCTTAATGAGAGTAAATTGTTGCGGCAGATATTACGTCAAACAAAAGTGCGTAATGAATTTAACTAGTGGTCGGCATATTACTTTGAGTACTCCTTTTATTGCCAGCGAACTTAATTCTTCATGCATTTGTATTTTCAGTGGTGCTGTTCTGAAGCTAAACAGTAAAGCAAGGAATCATTACAATATATGTATTCTCCAGGCTAAGGACAGCTCCTGTGACTTATCAACTAGAATAAATTGAAATAACGAAAAGATCAGAGAAGAACCCTACTTTTATAGTTACTTATAACTGAATGATATTATACAGAGAACACGTCATTTTGAATATATTTTCTCTCAATATGCATAATAAATGACGAATTACATTGATATCTTGTATAACTTTCAGTTCGTTCTGTGTATTTACATCAGCGGTCACGTCGAATTCAAGAATTTGATTCTCTGGACACTACGTGAAAAGGGGATGTGAATGTTACAAGACAAAAAAGGAAAAAGAACTGTGACAAAAATAATATAATGTTCTCATTGTGATACTTTAAATGATTTACTACGTTAAATATGTTATCTTATAACAACAGAATGGAGTTCATATTCATTAAGGACTACAAAAACATAAATTAAAATAACACTGTTCTTGTTTTGTTTTGTGTTTTGTCTTGTTTTGTTTGCAATGTTTTGTTTTGTAGACTGTTATTCTTATGGGGGCTGTAACTGGTGAAAGCTCATTGCTCCTACTACGAATAAAATAAAATGAAAATAAATAGGTGCTTATACCATTCTCTTTTTTTATCGCCACCCCTGTCCTCCTTTGTACTACATCGATTTTTATGACTTCTTCAGGAATTGGAGTTAAAGCGGTCAGGACTGGCACTATCTGAATAGCAGCAAAGACCGCGGATGAAACGATAATTCCCTTGCCGGTGTTCAGTGTCATATTAATTTGTCCCATAAGCTAATAGCCGCGCCGATATGCAGCACTTGCTATTCAATGTAACCATCCGAATGATCAACGGTTTTGAAGCGCATGGTGATAGTAGTGGAATATACCTAAGGGGAAAAACATTTTTTGTCATTAAATTTCGATTTAAGATTTAAGAAGACTCTTATATAAGATCTAAGATAGACAAGGCTCGTAAGATATTCGTAGTATTTACGGAAAACTGCAGTTGTGGGGACTTTAATGAAAACAAAATACAAGATGATATGGTCTTTGACTCAATATTTGACTTGCTGACCATATTTAGATCGAAGCACGTCGACGTGAACCAGGCAGAAATGCTAGATAAAGAATTATCAGGATTGGATGCATCTTTGATAATATCTGTAGGCTATTGTGGTTGCCGCTGTAGTGAAGTTAGTGAGAAATACAGTAACTGCCCTGCATCAGGTTTGTCATGATAATAAGATTCCACGTCTTAAGTCTATCGAACCTTTTACATATGAACATGATTGTGCTATTAGGAGGCCTACGATTAGCAGAAATACATGTGGCTCTTTTGATGAGCCGGAAGCATTCGCTTTCGAGATTTCGTGGACGCCGAGTACAAGTTATGTCCATCATAAATTCAAGATACAGAGGCCCACATGGCTCAAAAATATTTACAAACTTGTTAAACGTTCTGGATGCAGTTTGCGCTGTATTAAACACTTCAATATTTTGTCACTGGGGTTGAACCTTGTCAAAATAAAACATAAGGTTTAAAAGTCTGAAGCTGTGCATTTTATCATCTACAATCGGGAACCTTGCTGGAAAGGGAACTGCCGAGGACCGAGTATGAGGTTCCGATTTTGGAATTTGGACTCTCATTATGGGGATGCCTACAGTTTTGGATAAACTTTATCTTTTTGAGTTGATAGAAATATTTTGGAGTGAAAAGGGTGGAATTTTTCAGTGAAATAGCTCCTTGGTTTATATTGCATAATCGAAGTGAATATGTGAAGGAACTTTCAGATAGTTCCACAGGAATGGAAAGGCATCCTGATGAATTACCCTTATCAGATCGCATCGGAGATACGTAAGTCCTTGAATGACTTGAAAAAAACTTACGTAGGAACTTCGTAGATACTTTGTAAGAACTTTGTGGGAAATTCAGGGACACTTACGCCGGTGCTATGACAATTTGCTTAAGTTCCCATGACTTGAAACCACTACCGGGATAACCTTTCCGTTTAATCAAGTAATATTACTATTTCCCCACTTTCTCAGTCTTAAGTATTTTGTCGACTCGATAACCTGCATCAGGTCCGATTTCACACTTTGTATTCATCTTCATAGAACGTGAACAAATAAGATTTCTTCATCCTGCAAGTCTTTCAGCATGTACTGGCGACACTGCTTAGACAATACTGGTGATCACGAATATCTCTTCAGTCCAGTTTTGCAAGTACCTTTTGCCCTTGAACGTCCATATTCGCACTGTTTCACCTATGCTGAACTCACGAGTTTGTGTCCGTAGAGGGTTTGAAAAGCGAGGTGGTCGTTTGGGAGCATCATATCTTGTGGATTCAATTTCATGGCACGGTGTACAGCGCTGTTGTACTGTTTTTTTTTCAGCGAAGGTGGCCTTCCTCTGACTGTACATATGAAATCAACGAATGTTCTTTTGCGTATGTGAATGTATGTAAATTTGTGCCCTTCGTCTGTCTGAAATTTTTCTGGGCGGCGGGACTGCAGAATACTATTTAATGCCTGGATAGTGTCGTCTCCAGTTTTTGACTTGATAGGCACGACCCAGGCACATTTACTTGGGATGTCAATCGATGTTAGTAGATATTTGACTCCTCCGTTGTCTCTTGCGAAGGTCTGCAACTCTACTAAGTGTGCTTGCTATTAATCCATCTTTGTTACGAAAACTTTACAACAGATTGTACTACATCGAGTAGGCCTGTGTAATGTATATGTCAGTCTACATTTACCTTGTGACGTGTCACTTTGAGTCAATCTTCGATTGCCGATACAGGCTTTCAATACTTTCCAAACCAATTTCTTGGTCATAGTATATCCCTCTGAGCTGTTGAAGTTCTGTGTCCGTCATGCTATATATGACTATAAAAAGGTCAAGTTACTCTGTGAATTTTAAACTCGGCGCCTGTGTTATGCTCAAAGCATCATATCCAACGACAGAATCTCTCCACAATTTTCAAAATATAGAAAAACTCTTAAGCCAAGAAACCCATATGTTGATTTTCTCTCACAAAGTAATATTTCAATCAATATTAACTTGTTCCTCGACTCAACAGTAAACACTTTTCCTTCAATCGCATTGCTGTAGTCGACCTTAAAATTAATAGCATCGTTTTATATGACTCCCAATCTTGATCAGTTTTGTCTCACAACTCAATTTGAATGTTAAACATGAAATTATTTCTTGCCCAATCGTAATGTTTCCTCAAATGAGTCATAGAAAATGCGGCACAAGAGGATAGAAGATCCATATAGGCAGTGGCTATGTTGTTGATTGGCCACTCCAGTTAGTGTGTGATCTGGACGTCTGCAGGACAAATGATGCAACAAGGATTGGCAGTAGAGTTTAACCAGAAGAAGCTGATCCTGTGATTAACCAGATGCATAGTCCAGCTGATGAAGAGGAAGGAACTGTAACTAACCAAGACTTGAGACGCACTACTCGGTGAGCAACGACTGCTGTGGTAGGTTGCCTATTTGGTGCTATTGCTTACGAGAACGAGGGTGACTAGGAAAACTCTATATTGACGTTTAAGTAACTTTAATAGGGACAAGGTGTGGAAAACTTCCCGTCTGTATTATATTTGTAGTATTGTATTACATTTTTAGACACAGGTTTATCAGTTGTTTATCATGTGTATCGTTGTTTCGGAAATTCAGGGATTTTTTTATAATTATAACAGCTGATATAATTCTACAAACACTTATGCACATGACCTACAAACTTTGCTCGACTGAGACCTTTCTGCAGTTTGAAGTATGGTCATGAGAATCTATATGCAGGCGATGGCTGAACTTTCTCCGAAAATACATATTTTTGGACACTTATCACTGTGCATCTACTATGATTTATTTGTGCGGACTGTGTTAACATTTAAACGTTTTAACAACTATTTGCTTCGTACTTGAATTTATTCATAATATTATATAGGGCTCAGCCCTTGGTGTCGCGCCAGGGTTATTAAAGATTGGCAATGTTATTTGTATTGATTCATGATAAACTGTAATTGTTACTTCATAAACGTTTATATGACAACTACCGGTATGCCCAGTTTCCCTATGATGAAAGCAGTTCACGTACGTACACGACGTCAAACCCTGCAGCAGGGCAGGTATAGATTTTCTGTAGCGTGTAAAATTTTGGACAAAAATTGGCAATTTTTACAATGATAACAGCCTATTGCGATAAACAAGGGACGTATTATGCAATCATTATCATTGCAATGGTAACCGCACTGCCCACCTTCCACTTGCAAGCTGAAAACTATAGCGTTCCGTCTAAAAACTGGCAATTTTTGAATCTAATTATTGACACAGGGGGCGCTCTTCTATAATTCAATCCCAGCATTCTTTGCGTATGCTCCCGTTCATATGCACGACAGTTTTCTCCCTTTATATCCCGGGGGGATAACTCCCATAGATGGCTATACGGGGAGGGTCCGCGCGAAAGGGGTCGTTTTTTTGCACTGTTTGGTATCAGAAAGGGTATACTTTTCACGAGGTGTTGGTATGAGAAAGGGTCCGGTTTTAAACACAAACTGACATTTGTTAAAAAATCATGCTGTCAACACTGGAAACCCATGTATCTACATCCCAGATCTACCATCAATATTTCCGATCTGTCGGTTTGACTGTTGGTACCCCTGGTACGCAAGGCGAGTGAGTCGTATCTGTATACGTATGGTATTGTATGGTATCAGATTACGGTGGACGAAAACGACAATCGCCGCGCTGTGTTAAAAAAGCGCCGCGCTGTGTTAAAAGCGCCGCGCTCTGTTAAAAAAATGTCCGCGCTGTGTTAAAAATCAGCGCCGCGCTGTGTTAAAATCGCCGCGCTGTGTTAAAAAAATGTCCGCGCTGTGTAAAAATCGCCGCGCTGTGTTAGAAAAATCTCTATAAACATATGTATTGTACTTCAGGAAGAAGGGGGAGGGACTTTTTCCATTCAAAACTTCCACTAAAAGGGGCAGTCTTAAATCCCTGGTTGTTGCATTGTGGTAGTTGACATTGTCTGATTATGTGAATGTTGTGCATTCTCTTTTGCATTCTTCAATTTGCTCAGAGATAAAGTTGATAAAAAATCTGCACCTTTAACAAGTTCATATGAAACAGCAAATTTCTTGAGACGCGATATATTCTACCTCTCTTTAAAATGAGATGGTATTCGTTCATACTCTTCCTTATTGTAACGGTATGTCAGATATTCTTTACCAAAGTTTGGGCTGTAACAGACCAGGGTGTCCTAATTATTCAGCGATACGAAATTTATTCTTTCAAGAGGTTTGCAAAACGTGAAATTCGCAAATAAAAAGTGAACAGACTGATCGGTACTGCATCCAGGCGAAAGACCTTACCCCACCTTTTCTCGCGAGAGTAGTGGCTATTCAATACGCTCCCCATTTGCTTTCGGTTCGTGACCTCCTTGTGGCCATAAAAGAGTTGTTTAGCATATGTCGAGGTAAAATGGATTTCCAGGACACCGCAACATTGCACTTTTATATGACATCGGACATTTAGCTACTAGACAACACAATATCGACATTAGAATTGTTTGGTCATATATTATATGTGAGTTGGTGAAATCGCCAATATAGGATATTTACCCACAGTTTTAGACAAATCGTGCAGGCTCGTATAATTTAAGTTAGAGTCGGACTACGGAAATCGGACTCGGCCAGACAGCAGGCCAGATCTGTAAGGTATAGTGAAATCCCAGATTTACATCAAATATTTACCCGCAATCTGACAAGTATGGTATCGTAATATAAAAATAAGAGTTGGATATAAGGAAAAATGAGGGCAACTCCACACATCGGCTCTACCAAGTTTGTTTAATATTACGATATGGTGAATAAAAGGATCATTGCATTTATTTCGTGTGGAATACATTGCGAGACACCGGTGAATCGACAGTGTTTAAACTGCTAAACTTCGAAACTAGAAAGTAAATGTCCGATATTTAAACAATGTGCAAAATTGCACCTTCATTGTAATTTGAACTTGATGGCCATTTGCCTTGGTCGCCTGTAAAGATTAAATTTTTGTGATTCATCTTTTAACGCGAGTTTCGACACTTCAGTATTTTTCTCTTCATCACTTGCCCATATTTTTTGTATTCCCTTTCTTGGATTTGATGATAGTCATCTTCCCTCAAAGAGGAGAGAAGCCAGAATCATTTTTGAAAGAGTCAACTATTGTGACTGGATTTGCGTGTGATCCTGTGTTTAGTGCCAAACATTATCCATCCCTGATCGGAGTTCTGGACGCTTACCTTTTTCATATTGGGACATATTTCAAATTCAAGCCGAGCTTGTGCTCATTTTCTCAATGTTAGAAATATTTGTTGTGAAAGCTGTTTTAAGAAATACAAACGTTTATGTGTTTGTGTTTAACCTTTCACTGATTTCATATGTTTTTGGCACTGAGATCAGTTGCCCAAACTTTTCATCATCATTTGCTTTCCTTTCAATAACTTAAAAGGCACAAAAAAGTTTGATGTTAGGATGTTGAAGTGGTGTGTTTTCTATTTTTTTAATAAAATGTTCTAGGCCCCCTGAGAGCGGTTTAGGGCCAGTGATTTTTTAAAATTGCTGGCATGCTTGGCCAGTGGAGATTTTGCGCGAGTTTCACAAGTGAGATGTTCATGTGTAGATGCTTCAACATGCAGGTCAATGTCACACAGTGTGTTGATTTGAGAATAGCTCAGCCTTAACAATTTGCAGAAAAATCACTTCGGATTGCTTGCAGTTAGCACTTTGGTTTCCTCGCGTCTCAAGAAATTTGCTGTTTTATATGCAGGTTTTTTATCAACTTTATCTCTGAGCAAATTGATGAATGCAAAGGAGAATGCACGACATTCACATAATCAGACAATGTCAACAACCACCAATGCAACAACCAGGGATTTAAGACTGCCGCTTTCAGTAGAAGTTTTTGAATGGAAAAAGTTCCTCCCCCTTTTACCTCTGAAGTACAATACATATATTTACAGAGCGCGGACATTTTTCTAACACAGCGCAGCGCTTTTAACACAGCGCAGCGCTTTTTTTAACACAGCGCGGTCATTTTTTTAACACAGCGCGGCGATTGTCGTTTTCGTCCACCGTATCAGATAGCTGTGGAAACGCAGCTATCTGTTGGCGGGGTGGCGTGAGTTGCTATGCGGGTCAAAGGTCAACCCCGCCACTCACATAGCAACTCACGCTACCCCGCCAAGAGATAGCTGCGTTTCCACAACTAGGTATCAGAAAGGGTAGGTTTTTTTGCTCAAAACTGGTATCACAACAGTTTGGGTTTCCATGTTCGTGCGGAGCCCCCCCGTACTATTAGCTATGGAGTTACCCCCCCGGGCTTTATATATATTAACGATATTTTGTATCAGCGACAATGTGCATAATAACGTTTACTGGCTAATAAAAGAGGTATATTTTATAAAAGGCATGTTAAATAATAGTAATTTGTTTCGTTTTTGTTTATTTACGAGTACTCAAAAAAAAAAAACATGGCGGCGCCCGTGAAAGAAGGGTACACTTCCGGTTACTCGCATAGTATATTATGAATAAGCGCATGCTTAGTCAGTAAGCCGCTGGCGCGACTATTACTTTGTTATAATTCTGAAGGTAAATTCTGATTACTACATGTACCAGATTTCCTATCATGCTTTGTCTATCCCTTTAATGACCACGCACATTAATGCAGCGTGCTTCTCTGTAATGTCATTGGTTGAAATGTAGTTAACCTATAATTGTGTTGATTAAAAACTGTGAGTTTCTTTCAGCGTCACTGGTAATTATCGGCGACCTATATCTCTACACTAAATGCCCCACATAAAACCATATGCAATCGCAAAAACTACAAAAATGAGTAAAACCAAGAAACAGTGAATAATATTATCTAATACAGTTAAAAGTAATGAATTAAAATACAGAAACGCAGACGTCCCGTTGGTGAATAAGCACAGAGGCATACAAATCAAGGAGTGGAACAACTCAGCGGTAAAAAGACTTTGTATGAAAAAAGTAAAATAGATTGATAGAGAAAGCAAACACAAGACTGATTGATAATTGACTGGAAAATCAATACTGTAAATGGATACATAAAATGTAGAAAACGGGAAAAGGTGGACTAACCCAGCTCAGACGGTTCAGGAAAGAGCACTGTATATAGTGAGGTTCTCTATAGGAGTATGAGAAATTACTTGAGAACGGGCTCTTTAGGTGAATGGACAGGATGTAAACAAGAGGGCACACTAGTCGGTGTGAAAAATGTGAAAACATTGAAAACAAAAGAGCAACAAGGGCGCGGGACAGTAGGTTGAGATGTTAGTTTGCTAAATAATGATGTATTTTTTGTTTGTTCACTTCAATTTGCCCCACCCATCTTGAGAGTTGTTTTAAAAAAATATGGCCATGATGTTCTTGTACATCATAGCATGGAGCTAGAAATGCATCTAGCTCCATGATCACAGTGTCAAACTTGTATTTTTACAAAACTGAAATTAAGCACTGTGATGAAGTTTTGTGATGAAAAGGTTTCTCAAACTCTATACGAGTACAGTTACAGCAATGTTTGCACAGGTTCTGTATGCTACAGAGATCATTGGTGTTACACAACTTCTACAGTTGTTCGCATATTATTGAATTTACAAGAGACAGTTACAAAGAGACACTTTAAAAAATGGAAGATAGTATCAATGAAGTGACCAGATATATTTCACATATGAGCACTAGAATACTCAAGTACTTCGATACCGTGTCTGAATACCTATGTACAAGATGAAACGTTACATCTCATTGATTTGGCAGATATTATAAAGTTGATTCATGGTTAATTGCATTACATACAATACTTTCAAGATTTGGAATCCCTTCTACCTTGTACAGTTGTTCGCATATTATTGACTTTACAATAGACACTTACAAAGAGACAATTTAAGAGGCACTTTAAAGATTTTGAATCCCTTACAACGCATGAATCTAAATGCTGCAACAAAACAGATTTTCATGTAATTAATATTAAGCATGAGACAATTCTGAACGCACACAAGCGAAATTAGAGATAAGGTTTTTTCTCGCCACGAGAAATAATTCAGAATATCACCACGACCCGCTATTTTGCAATTTTAAACTAATGTCGCACATTAAACATGCTTGTAGGTACACACAGATCTTTCATGTAAAACAGCGGCTTTCTGCGGACATCTCTGACTTTCTTGAGCGATTCTTCAATCTCGCTCTTCGAAATGTGACTCAGCATATTGTTTTCAGGCAGGAAGAAATTCGGCACGTTTCCTTGCTCCAAAAACCGTATCAGTCGATCGAAATAATCCATGTATCGGTCTCCAAGGTTGGACTCCTCCCATTGGTCAGTGGGTGTTCGTTCGCTAACCCAGAACATGGTCGTCTTCATGTGGTAAGAGGAGAGTACCTTTGGTTCCTGGAAGAGAACACATGGTCGAAGTACTTGAACTACAACTTGCATAAGTTGCGTTTAACGATATCGCTTTATACAATGAGACAAAATCATTACCTCCCACGGTAGAATGATTTAATCCCAAGTGACACAACTAGACATTTTGCTTGGTAATAACTATCAATATTAAAACCATTAACAATCATTTACTTTTGAGACTTTTCTTTGCCTTCGTTGTTCAACGCTGAAAGCCTACGTTAAATGGAACATTTTGTGTTACAAGTTTTCCATTGAAGTTGCATACAAAATAAACTTGTAATGCTACCTTCAGGAAAGTCCGCCATAGCTTCTTCACAACGAGGTAGAACATCCTCTGTTTCTCTGTGAACGTGTGAGCCAGAGTTCTTTCGGCCAGGGAGAAAGAGAGTCTCCACTGCAGACAATCATCACCGCCTTCCCCTGGATATGATTTCGGAACAATGTGGCAGCCTGCCTCCATAATTGTGCGGACGACATCATCGGTTGGCCATTTGCGATCACGTGTTTCCCACTTCATAGATATGGACGGCCATTCTTTGCAGACCAGGGCCAGGGCACCATCAACAGTTTGTTCAAACTCTGCTGTTGTTGAACTTAAGCCCGCTGAAAATAATAGAACAATAAAATTGGCTATTTCAAAGTCTTGATACAGGCAAATCATTACATTTATTTCATATGTATGTTAACTTTCTTGTATTCATGGTACCCTATTATCGTACAGAGAGAACAGTGCTCAATACAGTATAAAAGCATTCTATTATGGTCAAACATTAAGGCTACAGCTTTAAATCTTACATTAGACCAACAAAAAAACTGAGATAAGTAATAATCGAGGCCTCATTGTTCAGTTTTAAATCACGTTCTCATTGATATCAAAACCCATAGTGACCAAGAAAATTAAAATGATTTATTCCAAACAAGGTAGTCTGAAAAACGAAATAAACAAATCGCTATCATACCCTGTAATGATTTTGTCGTATAGAAGACACTCAAGGTTTGAACTGGTCCTTGTTGTAAGAGTTCTACTCTACCGCGAAATCCTCCATGTTGCTCGTAGTTTGTGTCAATTTCTACTTGAACAGCTGGTATACGTGAACGTACGTAATCTTCCTGGACCTTCAGTAGTTTTGATCTGGAGAGATAGTAAATTTTATTCTCAGTGTCTCCGTCAGGCGTGATGGTGATACACAGACCATTGATGAATTTTTCAGTAAAGTTTTGCTCCTTGGTTTTTCGTATCTGAATGTGTACGTAGCCTGGCAGGGAAGTTTTGACCCACTGTAGCGGCGGATCGTCTTTCGTGCCTTCAGAAAGACCAACTCGTTCAAGCTCGCTGACAAGCAATTCTGAACACGTGTTTTGATGTTCGAGATCACCTCTGCCTCCATCGCCATCATTACCGCTGAGTCCAGCGACTACCTTGCTCACGTCATCAGTTACTTTCTCGTCAAGCGTGCCATGCAAAGCTTCAGTAACCATGGCAACAGGTATCATCAAATCCATCTCGTCGTTCAAGTACCGCTCAGAGCGTGCACTGTGGTCTGTGATGGCGAACCCCTCGCTGGTACTTCCTGTCCACACATACCCGTCAACACGGTTCAGATTATCAAAGCACGGTTTCAGAACAAACGTGAATACATCAGCCAACCGACCAGTCAGCTTATTCGGTTCCTTCGGAACGACATTGCTGGTTTCAAATGCACTCAAAGTGAGACCATGCATGCTGACGTAATTCTGTATCGCTACGACTGCTTCTTTAGATATGGGGTCGATCCTCATCATAGGGTTGCTTAGCAACGAGGCAAAACCGATTGCTTCCCTCATCTGCATCAGTAAGTCCGCCTCACTTGCGCGTCCTTGTGTGAAGCGTTTTTCTGCAGCAATCTTGCCCTCCATCGTCTCTGATTGTTTAGATTGAAGATCAAGGACTCGCCTCCCTTGAGAGAAAGCAAACGGAACAGCAAACATAGTTAGGCCTAAGAGTTTTACTTTTCTACGTCATTTTGGCAAGAATTTAGAAAAAATTGAAGATGCTAATACTTATAAGGTCCGTATTATCCAGATGAAGTTTCTATAATGAAAGGCATCACAGGGAACCGATTATTGTAACCACCGAGGAAAGAGTAAGTAGGGTGAGGGGGTAATTTATTTTATAAATTAGCCTAACGAGTGTTCGTTTAGCGACTTCGTTGTTAAAAAAACAACAAACCAAAGAAACACCAGACCAATTGTGTTCTTTGATAAGCTATTTGTACCTGTAGATTCACTGCACACTCATCAAATGAGAAGGCAGTTTATAATAATTGTGTTTGAATGCACGTATATTCAAATCGCTATCCTTGCAATGGATCTCAGTTTCGATGCAATAGGGTCATCTTGAGAAATATTACTGGGGAGGGGATCACTTTTGTTCCGGTTATGAAAACACAGAGACATTTATAGAAATGTTGTCAAACAAGAAGCCACCGACACTGTCAGGAAAAATGACCAGTCACTGTAGTATAAGGAGTATACTCGACAAGGAAGCGTTGGACAAGGCTCTGAAAACGGCCCCTTTTGGCTACACAATGTGGCCTTATCCTGTTCTCAACATTATAAGCTAAAATACGCCTTAGGTACTGATATTCGAACGCTCAATTTTTTCCAATACTTTTCTGGTCCACCACTTGTGCTGTCTCATTTTAAATTTTTCACCTCTTAGTTTTTTGAAAATTTAAAATTGTATTTTTCTTCAACGAGTTAACACTGGGATGGCGACCATTCTGAATTTCAAACATCTGTAAATGTTGGGTGATTTGTTCCTGTAGTACCAAAATTTGCGCGCTGACCCCTAATTTTTATTCCCGATTTTGAAAGAGAATGGCTTAAAGTTTCCTTGAGGTTAATTTGAGCAAAACTCTTTCACTTTCGAGTCGCACACTACATTCATCCTTGAGTAGCCCGGTTCAGTGAGCTTTCGTTGCCAAGTTTTACAATATTTTGGCTTGAGATGTGGCATCTTACTGCTCGATAGAGATCATCAGTAGATGCGTAGCCACCCGGGGACTGCTAGAAATTCTAGGGTGATTCAGTTGTTCTAAAGGAATTCTTCTATGTATAAAAATAGGTTGGCCGACTTTATATCAGATCGATTCTTCTGTTGAATCATTTAAAGCAAAAGTAGCTGAAACTGTTTATTGACTAACGATTCAGCCTTAGTTTATTGTCCCGCCCAACTTTGTATGTTCCCCTCTTTTTTCCCTTTACTTAGTTTGTATGGCGCATTAAATCCGCAGACATGGACTATTTACCTGGCGTCCTCAAGTTTGATTACGACCGATCATTTTAGCAAGTTGAGATAAAGCTAACATACTACTCATGCCACCAAGTCTAGGGCGAGGTGCATTGACAATAATGAATGAGACAAGAATGATACTCAAAGGACGCGCTTTTAATGATCAATATCCGATGGCACATTTATAAGCTTTTATAGGTTTTGCAAAAAATAAGTCTACGACGACGGCAGACGGTTGCATTTTAAGTCAAAACACATTTTGGAGAAGGAAACTATCATCAGTGTTATGCAGATAAAAAGGGGTAAAGCTGGATAAAACAAATCTGTTTACCCGATACCTAACTATTTTAGTTGAAGGGCGTTCTGAAGTAAGCCACCTCAACCGTCTCGTCATCAATACATTCCACTCTGACAATTAACATGTCTGTAAAAGCAGCAAAAGTTGAATACGTCTGTACCCTCAACATCACGACACCATCACTAAAAATCTACATACCATCACGATCAATGTGTGAGTCAAGGAGACGGGTTTCGTCCGGGTGCCGCGACTCGTCCAGGAAATCTTTCCCCCATGGTGATCTCAGACGTCCAAAATCTTCTGTACCCTTCAGCCCCGTAGTAAACTTGAAGCTTTCTACAAAAAGCAATCAGAATGACGTTGAACTCTACGTTGTTCCAAATCGTCATAACCGCTTCGGGTTCGTATTTTCCAAATATATCGTTTGCCATCTTTAGGATGTTTGTCGAGGTACACTGAATAGCCAAGTTTCTATTTGTAATGCTAACATTATTTTACATAATCCTTTCCTCCACTTTTGTGAGCGTCAGTTAATCAACTTAATATATATTTTTCAGCTATTTGCTTAATTTCATTAGGTAAAGCTTCGTTTGTCCAATCTTTTGCTGGCCTGCCTGTTTGTGTGTTTGCAATTTGCCTTCAGGTGCCCGGTTCACTAAGTACAGCGTGATGTATCCTAGCGAATTAGATATGTGATCGGGCGAGTTATGTTACATATGTTAGTGACGTAGGTGATGGAAATGCATGGAAAATCATTTACCGACAGGTTCTAAGTATTCTGTTTCTGTGTCTTCTGACATTTCAGCAGGCAGATCAATTTTGGATGGCTTGTCGACGACAGAGACTTGCAGACATTTGCCGGTAACAGCGACCAGAGGGTACACACCTGTGGCAGGAGTTGATCAAAGATTTAAAAAGACTAACAAATGGAGGGCCTTCACTCCAAGTTCACAATATTGATTAAACATTTTCAGTACATTCGTTTGTTGACATAAATATCTCGATTTTTTGAAAAGCCTTGTGCTAACGCCGATATAAAAGAAATGAGAATGGTCTTCTGACCGTTAGGTCACTTTATATATACGTAAACCTACTGGAAAATAGTCCTGAGAAGTCAGTTTTGTCGCCATCATAAACCACTCATATGATGTTGAATTTTCGGTACCGCCTGTCATAAAGTAAGATTGAAGTAATAGTTGACTCGTATTTTATGTTGCATACACGTTATTGAAACCTAGGTGGATTAAAAGGAGAATTGCTTATAATATAAATAAAATATGCCTCAGGGTACCCCTTGACACTTTTATAAATTGAACGGTATACCTTCTGGGATGTTCCTGAAAGCGATGCCCTGGTCTGTACCGTTGTAGTAATAGTGAAGGGTTTTATTTGGAAGTCGAATGACTGCGATGCGATCACCTTCAGATATCCTATCCAGATTAAACCCGTACTGGCCTCCAGTGAATGTGAAATCCTTCACGAAATCAGAATTCCTAGAAAGTGATCACAGCATGAACTTTTTATTTATAGAAGATGAATATCTGACTAGCAAACTTGGTATCACTGATTTTGTTGCAAGTGGGTTATTTGTTTGATCAAATGCTTATGATTGGATGGACAGTGAGAAAGTTAAATTGTATGCGTTCAGGGACCGCCACATTCCTTCACCATTCCAACGGTAGCAACGGACCAGCAAATACTAAATCACTTGTATGGTCAGACTGGTCGTGGGACAAATAAACTCGACAGGAGAAAGACTTGACTAACATTAATACTTATCTGGGTACTATAAAATACCAAATGGAATTGATCAAGTCAGCCCGAAATTACATTTTTGTGTGCACATGTCTTTATCAATTGAAGCATTTTTTTCATCAATAAAAATGTATCAACCAACATATACCTTTTCATTGGTTTTCGCTATGACCTACAGTATAAATTCTCTAAACGATGAAATAATGTTCTTGAAAATCTCACTCTCTTTAATTTCATTAACAGCACTTCTGAGCAGCCATTAAAATTACATGATCATGCAAGTCGCACACTTCGGGCTTGATATCAAATTTTCACTGGTCTACTCTTTTATTCCTACCTGAGAAACCAAAAGCCAGAGCCTTCTCCATAGCCCTGGCCGTGATATACGACGTCATCAGGAAACTCCTTGTACATAGTGACACCTATCATGGGTTAAATGGAAACTCATAGAGTTAATGTTAACTTTGTATGTCTGTATGTATGTGTGTCTGTATTTTTGTCTGTCTGTCCGTCCGTCTGTCTGTCTGTCTGTATGTATGTATGTATGTATGTGTGTATGTATGTATATGTATGTATGTATGTATGTATGTATGTATGTATGTATGTATGTATGTATGTATGTATGTATGTATGTATGTATGTATGTATGTATGTATGTATGTATGTATGTATGTATGTATGTATGTATGTATGTATGTATGTATGTATGTATGTATGTATGTATGTATGCATGCATGTATGTACGGAAACTTATTGTACATCAATAGTCGATATGTTTGTATGTATGTATGTATGTATGTATGTATGTATGTATGTATGTATGTATGTATGTAGGAAGCTACGTAGCTTGGTAGATGCGCATGCGTGTGCATGCGTGCGCATGCATGCGTGCACATGGATGGATGGATGGATGGATGGATGGATGGATGGATGGATTGATGGAGGGAGGGAGGGAGCTTGTTCTAAGTTTCGCCATTTCGAGTTTACTACATACCAAATTCAAGCGATTCCCTCAATCTTTCGGTATCCATCTTGTCGATCTTGATTTCGAAAGGCCTGCCCGTCCCGAGAGGTTTATCGGTTACGAAGACTGCCTTGTTGACGGCCGTTACGTACTCGGAGTCGATCCTGTACGCTACACGTCCACTATCCTTCAGCCCGGCCCGTTCGCCAGCTGCTACAAAACGTATCACGTCTTTGTCTTCAGAGGTTTCCTATGGAAGAAGGGAAACATACTCCCACGCTTTAAGAAATCGCTGCTGTACGTTCTCGATGTCCACACTCTCTATGTCACTTCCTGACTCACATAAATTGAAAATAATATAATGGACGGAATACGATATTCTAAAATTTACATAATTCTATAAGATGGTATGCGAACAGCGAGAATCTGACAAAAAATAACAATTTAACAATTTTAAAGTACTCACGACTTCTTCGTCAGCCACTGAAACATTTTCTGGTTGATCCTCGACCACTTCCGGCGATGTAGGTTGTTCACTTTTGTCCGGCACTGACTCCGCACTGACCGGTGGATTTCCAAAGTACTCGCAAATCAGATCAGCAACAGCCAAGAACTTTAAATAGGAAAGTGACGTGACAATGAATTGAACATGAGAACCGAACTTATCTCCTAGATTGCACTTTCAGATACTGCATCACAATATATTCATCATCATTACTTTTCTAGAAATGTTTACTATCACAACGTGCGATCAAAATTATGCAAATTCATATATCAATAATCGATGGCAGATGCTCTAGAACAGTCCATTGCTGAGATAGCCATACATCTAAAATTAAATTTCGGAAGAATTAAAGTCGGAATTTCTCGCCCTAGGAACTACTTGATTTACGAAACTTGAATATAAATCTTATGCACGATTCGTTGTGCCACTATTCAATGTGTTGGTAAGGTCACAGACAAACATAGACAGTCTATATTTGTCTGTGGTAAGGTTATGGAAAGTGGGCTGTAAGTTGTTGTCATTCAAAAACTGCAAGGTATGGATCTTGAAATGTAATTGCAGTATGCTTAGGGAATGACAATTTAGATAAACAAATAAACCTGTGTACAAACATGCGAGAGAAAAACTAAAGACAATACAGGTTAACCACACATTTTATAGTTTTCCCTCGATATTATCTGTTGGCTACATTTTCGCCGAATTTTTTTGGTATATTAAAATATAGGGAGATTTGTCTGAGTATTCTGTTTGGGAGTACAGTATGGTCGGAAGGGCAAGCCAGTATTGTGTATGCAGCTAATAACTGGTACAGCTGTAAGAACCGGTTATGTTATTTAGAGTGATCAATTTAATTGGGAATTGTCACAGGACTGGCTAGAGGATATCTTACCTTGTCTTTCAAGTTGCTGTGATGCTGTTGGCAGATATTAAGTAGAAACTTAACATACCCAGCATCCCCTGCGGCAGAGGCAAATTGAAGACTGGCATCTGCACAGTTCCAAAAGACAGCGTTCACGGAGTTTAAGTTTTCCCACCTCAGGTCGTCAAGGTACAGATCGTCATCACCGTTACCATAGAAATTAAACGCTAAGTTCATTAGGATTTCTGGAAAAACAAAAAAAAAAAACATAAAAAATTAAATCGCAAACATTTATTTTATAGCAGTACATGTTGATTAATCCTTCACGTGGCCATAAATTCAGAAGTAGCCTCTGTTACTTTGAAGTGATTCTACGACGGTCCGATCTTGCCAATAATATTAGGTGTTTGATATTTGTGGATATAACGATTATAACTGTTAAGCGAGAAAATACATTCAATATACATGCATAAATTATTTTACTCTTCTTGTTAATAAATGAATTTCATCCATTATGATCATCTTTGCGCATTGCTGTAAATTTTACATTCAATTTCGAAATGATTATTATAAAAGCACGATATGTCGGTAAAGATACTAACCTAGACCATGATCAGCGCCACCTATAGTTTCCGCGATGACCTTCCTCTTTTCCCTGGCGGTTTCATGTATTGCCACATTTATTGCATCAAGCACGTCCTTAGCTTCTTCGGCCTTCATTTCAGCAAGGCTGCCGACAAGAGTCTCAACAAACGCGCATGTTTCCATCACATTCTTGTCTTCGCACGCTGAAAGGGGATCTCATCAGTTTTAATTAAAACATGTTGTATACAAGTTGCTGATATTGCGCTATTTTTCTTGGTCAGTAAAGTTTTCTGTAATTACATGTCCGATTAGAATGCCAGCCGACGACATAGCATAAGCCTATACCTAGTGATATATCGGACAACCTGATTCCGTGACCAAAGTGAAAGCCTGACACAGCAAATGAGTAAACATAGGCAACTAAAGTTAAACACAGACGCCTGAGTTTAGTATGAGTAGAAATATTTCATTCGACACTTGTGTTTTAACGCAACCGAAATCAAACTGTTGAAAGTTTGCAAACTAAATATACCAGATTTATATACTTTCATACTCAGAGTTCTATGTTTTTAATTGTTGTTCTAACTCCTTATAGAGATCAAGGATATCGTGGCGTGTCAGGGGAGATTATTTTTAAAACGATATAGAATAGAGTAATCACAGCAGAATTCGCAACTTGGCTAGTTTTCACATAGGACATCAGAGAATGAATAGACTATAATAAGGCTGAAGATATCAATAAGAGTTTATATGTCACCGTATCAGCGAACTAAATATGGACAATGAGAAAATTCTGGGGTTTTGTCAGCGGGTAAAGTAAACTCATCTCACTTGTGTCTGAGGTTCCATCCAAGTTCATTGTGTCTTCCTTTCCTGGTGCAGCTGTCTGGTCGTCACTATAGAGATCCAACTTGCTAAGGAAACGCTGAAGTACGTCATTTTCCGATTTTTCAGACTTCTCCAGGAGTTCAAACAAGATTGGTACAACTGTGCTCATTATCTGATATATAGAAACATGTTGAAACAGGGCATTGTTATGACGTCATGTGTCACAGATAGTGCTTCGCATGCTGACGTGTCAACAAGTAAACTGGAAACTTGATTCACTCCACATAGGTAAGCTCTGTTCAAAAAAATTATGTACCTTTTAGTATATCCCATTTCGATCATTTTTTTTAATTTTAATGTTATAATCAGTCTTTTACAGTCATTTTGATATTAAGACAATCAATTAAGCATAGAAAACGGGTGAACAGTAAACGGTTATATTTGACGTGGAATGCAAACACTGCGGATACGCAAATGTAAAGGAAAACACGGCTTACATTTTCCTTGTTTTGTGGATGACTTGACAAGTTGTCCAATCCCTCCACCAGTTCTCCGATACTATAGGTCTGTGGTCCTTCTTGCAAGCATTTCTGCAGCCATCCAGCTATATTTTGGATTGCACCTGTAAATAATACAAAGAAAACGTGCGGTAAGATATTCTCGAGATAGAGCCTACGAGGCTGTTGCTTAATAACAATTCCTAATGACAAGTATGTTAAAACGGCAGCTGTTTACTTCTCTTAGTTATTTGTAGATTATATACACATCTATCTGATCTGAGTGGTCCAGAAAGTGAAATCAAATTAACAGCTTGGCATGCATACAATTTGGAAAAAAGTCTAATCTCGATGGCTTTTTTGATAATGTAAAAGTTCCTGGCGGTTTTTTTTTCAAATCAAGCTCACAATCGTATGATAAATTATGAATTTGAAATCTTGTATTCTGTACATCGCATGCCGCATGGCGCACAAGTATATCACACAGCCATCATGGGACTAGTTTACAATCTCGATACAGGCGTACCATTTTCATCGTTAATCAAGTCAACTTCTTTCTCTTTGTCGACGACATAGCCCAGAGTCAGACACGCAGGAAAGCTTCGCTCAAGATTGTCCGAGCCTTTGTAGAAATGCAAAACTCGTTTGGTCTCTGGATTATCGAAGTACTTGTGGTTTGCTTTCGATTTAACAAGGTTATGAAGGATGTTCAAAGACGACGAAACCAAACTCCATCTTCTCTGTAGGGAAAAGTGACAACAATTTGACTTCACAGAAACTACGTTTACCGCAGATTAGAATATTTGTAGATTTAGTGAATGGTGTTTCTGTGAGCCGTAAATTTACAAAAAATGTAGCAGTATTTCGAATAACATTCGTTTTCAGGCCAAACTTCATTGCAAAACCCTAGTTTGTATAAATCCCTACATACTGGATACGGGGCGGTTAGATGGGAGTGACGTCACGATGAACGGGGAATTCCCTACCTCCATTGTTTTTCCTGGTGACAGCCATTTCTGCACATCAGCGATCAGCGGCGGAGCGTTCCCGTTGCTGGAATCAACGTCCTGGAATGTTTGCAACGCCGCTGAAAATAATAAATCGTGGCGTTTTTGTCCCAATAATTTCATTACTACCCCTTGTTCATTGGAATAATCGTCCGTGAGTCCTCGATAGGGGTCGATGAACTTCATATATTAACCATAAGCTTAATATTTGACGGAACACGAATGACCGACAACATCAAACCGAAAGTAATGTAAAGAGCACACTATACTGCGCTATTGGTGTAAGATCATGTTAACATTGCCTTTCTCATAGGAAAATGACGGATTTTACTAACCTATTTTCATCGCTGGCTATTTTAGAGAAATTTAGAGCACATAGATTCACACGTAGCCATGTCACGGATACAGTGCGTGTGTTAATCAACACCGATTATAATCATACCTGAACACACATCCCTGGCAATTGGATTACACAGAACTGTTTAAAACATGAAGAAATGAAACGTATTTCATAGTGTTTTAGATGAGTGTATGAATCAATAGCCGTCAATCCTACCTAGAATCCCTCTAGGGTCCATTGATGCGAGAGCTTGAAAGGTGACCAAATATTTGACCTCAATGCGATAGCGTGACTTCCCTACTAGTCACCTGACTACATGGTCATGCGTGTAAACGCCGATCCAATATTAGGGGCAACCAAGCAGCCAATTTTAAGAAATTGTAACCAGGGGTGGTGTTCAGAACCATGTGTACTGAATCAACTCAATCCTTTAATAAAGAATTTAGCATAAATTAACAATTCTTTGTCAAACAGCTTACAACTGCTTGTTATGCTTAAAGGTGAACCCAGCCGATATTTTAATCTTTGGGTTAACAAATTAATGGAATTGCATGAAACTTGCAAAAAGGTTATTTTGAGCAAAATACGCAGCGCTATGTGCAACCTCACCTTAACTCATCCTCATGTGGTTCTTAACAAGCTTTTTAGATGCAAACATGCTATTCTACGTATTTTGGACAAAAGTACTATTTTGAAGAGGTAGGAAGAGGGAAAGTGTTCTTCCTAACTACTCCCAGGCGACGATTTGAATATCCCCTCCACTCACTTATTTTCCGTATCCTCACTCCAAACCAGTAATCTCTTCTTCCTCTTTTCAAAACTGAAACTGAAACTCCACGATTTATCCTCCAGCTATTAAAATCTTCCCACTGTACTCTTCAGGTTTGCCATTTTTTGCCCAGGTCATCAGCAACCCCCCAAAAACCCGATAGAATTCGACTTTCAGACGCTTTCCGTCAGCTAGGGTCTTTGAAGTTGTCCATTGAGTTAAATGATTAAGTCAAACAATAGATTACCCGGCCCTGTTGTGAGAAAAGTTTGCCTCCCCCGCCCCAGGTTCCCCCTGCCATGATACAGCTTGTGAACACATTTGTTTGTAAAGAGTTTGTTACCTCTGAACTTTGCCAAATGATGATTGGATAATCCAGTGGTAGACTTCTAGACAGTGTACCGGATAGTAATTTACCCGAATAAATTTAAACAATAAAAACAATTCAACTCAACTCATCGAACAATTAATTCAAATATTATCGCGTTTCTCGTCTTAGAATTGTTTTCTTCCTCTGCTATTTACTTTGCTGCCAAACTCTTTAATTCGAGATCACTCCATAAGATAATATTTATCTTATTCTCGCAGTAATAACAAGCAACAAGCTATTTATCTATTTGTTTATTTATTCAAAGTACGTCCATCACTATGCGAATTTCCGTGGGATTACGTGTAGGGGAAATCTCTGCATAATTCGTCCATTTTCTACTAAACATTTAATGAATTCGCAAGTTCTTTTTTACATTTACGATTCAAAATATCTCCGTTGTTTCCCTGTGTAACAAATTACATTAAATCTTCGGGAAATATCATTTTAATATCATGTTATTTGTCAAACATCAAATACCGGAACAAAGTCGAAACGCACGACTGTGTTCTGGCATAGCATTATCCATTCATATATATATTCAAAAACTTACTTGAAATATATTGTCATTAGATCAGATATTGTTTGTGATTACATCAGAGATTGGAAACCCATGAATCACTTCAACGGTTATCTGTTTGTTTATCTCTCACAGGTTGTCAGTGAATCACGGTTGTCGAGGGAGGACCACGTCGTTGACAGAGTTCGGGTGAAGAGACCTCCTTGTTCATAACATTTGTAATTATAAGCGGCGTATGTCGTATAGATACCTTTGATATCCCTGTGTAATTGTATTGCAATATTGCCATCTTATAGTTTACGATGTATTGTTGACCAGCACACAGGAATCCGGAACAATGAAAGGTGAAATGTAGGCCTAAATCATTACAAGGAAGAAAGAAAGGAAGTGTTTAGATATATATTAATAAATAAATAATTTATTACTCGCCTTTCCTGCGGGAAATGCCGTATCATCCATGATTAAATTCATATTGTATTTATCTTTTTTCTCATTTTTTCATTTTTTCTTTTATCTTTACGTAATTTTATTACTTTGTTTCCAAGACATGCGTTTACCCATCCTACTGACAAACCCCTAAGGACAACCGACTCATACTTCTAGTCCAGCCGTGGAGCTTTTCGCAATGCCCTGATAATGAAATTTCACCACCCGCTCACGCAAAAAAAAGAACAATACCAGCCTGCACGTTCCCCCGTCCGCTAAGAATTCGTTTGTAAAGGGTCGAATGTTACACACTTTCAAGGAAGGAGAGTAACATTAGGGACTGCACTCGATAGCTTAGCGGTAAGTCCTCTGCAATGGAAGCCAAATATTCAAGGAAATCATTATGGTTTGAACAACAACAACAACAACAACAACAACAACAACAACAACAACAACAACAATGTAAGGGGCAACATCAAAAGTTCAATATAATAAATCTAATTTAATTGCTTAAGTTTGGCCTCAGACCCCCCATCCCCCCCTTCTAACTTAACTGACCTAAAATTGAAAAACATTGCGGACTCATACCCTGTACTAATTCTTTCAAACGACGTGCCAATGTACCATTGAATTTAATAAAAATTGAAAACCATTATAAAGTAACAAAAATACGGGTGGCTGGATCGGTTTTAGCATACAAAAAACAGCCTTGACATCGCAAAATTTGCCAAATAGACGTTAAATCGTTTTTGACTGCACAGAAATTAATTTGGCTAAAAACCCCAACCCCCAAACTTAAGCAATTAAGTTTTTTTTCAAACATCGATCTTTTGACGTCGCCCCTAACAGCAACAGCAAAACATAACGTCATTTTGTTCCATTTTATTGTAAAATAACAACATTAAAATTGAAACCAGATAATTAAGTTTCCTGTGGAATAATAAATCAGTGTTTTCTCGTTGAGTTCCTTGCACGTTTCAAGGAAAGAATATTGAACAAATTTCGGTGTAGTTTGCTCGTAGTGATTGAGGTCAATTACCGCAACCCCTAAAGTTTGGGCGTTGGCGGCGTTGTTCATTTGAAGTGTTCTGAATTTGAGTGGGTCATCATTTTTACTGTGACCCAGATTTATGTAAACAACCCCTGGGAACAAAAGAACAAAAGATAACACAAAAGAGTATCAATTTCTAAGCTATTCGATTATGTGTTGTACCATGACCAGGATCGTACGACATCTTGTGAGGGGGTGGTCACACGCGCACTCACTGAAAAGATAATTTGCTGAACAAAATTTGCCAAAAAATTAGTCATGCTGATTTTTGAAAGCATTATTAACATAAGGGTTGACGAAAAAGTATAAATTTGGAAAAATAGTATTCACGCTACGCAAAATCGCAAAAAAACTAAATTGCGAGTGGGTCTCCTCAGACTGAGCGTCCCCTATTCCTAAGATTGCCTTCCCGTTGCGGATTTTGGAGTCAGAACTAGCCACGTTTTCGCGTTCTGTAAAACCGACCAATATCGTTTGACGCAGCTAGCACCGATCTGAAGTCTACAGATGCATCGGGCCGAGCAGGTAGTCGAAATTTGGACAGATCGTGCTAGCAAGCCGTATTTACGTCGTTTTGTTACTTTATGTCTGACTGGACTAGACTAGCTTTAAAAAGTAAGTGAAACATGAATTATGTTCTAAAATAGAGGCGAGAGAGTGTATTTCGTGTTTGAAACGCAGTGCACTGCATCGATCGCAACTGCAAATACACACGACGGCAAATATAAAGTGCTGCTACGCTAGACTCTCTCTCGATATTGGTTTAAACGAATAATACGGAATATGCAGCGAGTAAAGCCTCTGAGTATATAAACATTCTTAGAGGAAAAAGTTTCAAGTTTGTCTAAAACTGTTCAATAGTACCAGCAATTGACTAGTAATTTGGGTTTTTATGTGGTTTAACACAAAACACGCGCACGCGAAACCAACTGAATGCCAAACTGGGCTAACAAACTTGACCTACTTTATGACACGCACGGCATCATGAAATTTTGGGCTAGCTTTAGTACAGTGTTGGTCGAGCGTCGGTATAATTATTTTTGGTAACTTTGTAACTGATTATTGTACTCCTCTATTCTTGTGGCATATGTCATTCACAGTCTTCGGTGGCGTTCGTACATTTCTCTGCCTCATATGACTGTGTGCACACCTGCCCGTGACCTGTCTCACCACGGCGGAATAACTCAATAAGGACATTCTCAGCAAATTTGTGGATATCTCAGCTTTCGACAAAGGTACAGATAAAATTCAAATACAGAGAGTTACCATTACTGTACGAACTTTATATTGGTATATTACATGTCATGCCACAGATGCCATTGGTACAATGACGATGTCAAAGGTCAATGTCAAAACGAATGGTGGATGAGAAAACTTGTACACATCCGCCGGATGGTGGTACAGTGTATGGATCACATCATCGATCAGTCCGATGATAAAATTGCACAAAACTGAACCCATTGACTTACATTGAAAATGTGCATTGTCAAAAAAACCATCAGATTACGTTGAAATAAGGAGTGAATAAATATTACAGGTCAACAATCGTTCCTTTGTTGATAGGAGTTGAAAACACCGAAAAATGCATAACTTTCTGGGGAAAAAAGATATTTGCCGAGTATAAAGTGAATGCAGATTTCTTCTTTATTTTCGGATGTCTTTCCTCAGATCTGTTGGATAAGCTGAAGGATTTAGTTTTTTTTATCCTTACGTCGACACTGATATTAACCCAAGTCCTTGGAATGACACTGCAGGTGACGTAAGAGTCGGCCATACAATTACTGTCAGTAGTTTGACTTTGTCATCGTCATTGTCTCTGTCGTTGTTATTGAATGGTGCAATTTCACCCTCTACTTGTCAGGGAGGACAATGATAATCATCAAATGCCAGCTGTAGAATGTGTTTTTTTATACCTCATAGTAGCCAAACTGGATCTCTATTGAATAATTTTACAGAACACCATATTTGTGTTACTACATGAAGTCAGTTCCACTGATCAGCGGTTTCATGGTTCAAAAGAGTGATGGACAAATATCAGAATTGTTGGTCTTTACTTGTAAGATTGTGAATTTTCAGTCAGTCAGTCTGAGAACTCTTCAACCTATTATCAAATTATCAAACGTAGGTTTTACTCTTTATTCAGTTTTTTTTTTATTCCTGTATGAAATCAAAGGTGATTGAGCGGCTGAAAGAATACGTATTATGGGCATAATAAGCTCTTGACCAGCAGAGTGGGTTAAATGATGACTTCCCAACAGGCAACTGGCCAAGGCAGGACACGGGACCGGAGTGGCTAGATGTGAAACGAAGACTTCACTTTATAGCAGTTCACTTATATAATTTTTCTGTGTTTGATAGTGTACCGGTGATCTGTGACATCTATGGAATCATTTGAAAATGGAAACAGGAACATGGATGACAGGTGTCTTCGATTTTGTTTTTTATCGTCAATGAGTATCAATGTTGGAACACGATGAGAACTAAATATGCAATAACAAATTAAAATAAAAACAACTGCAGTACATGAAAATTCTGTAATGTCTCCATTGGATCCCAACTCATGACCTGTTACCCACACTCACCCGGTTTTGTGTTAGCTGTTAACAATATGGCGGTAAAATACAGAAGTGATAAGCCGCTTAATCAAGTTATGTATCAAACTCATCACTCGATTTCTTTCACTTGAGTTATATAATGGTTCTCTTTATGATTTGCCTTAACGTCTTATAATGAGCACTGTGGTCTCTTAATACGTCGCTTGGTTCAATACCGTATATAGTATGGTTTAATTTGATGTATGCCATGTGCTCTATAAGGAAACCAGGCTTTCGATTTTTCAATTGCTTGCAATGGTTCTCACACTTTATGTCGTTTCGGGGATTTCTGAAATCAAACTTGACCCCTTTTTGAAGTTGGGATAAATTTCAAGCCTTTTCTTAGTACTTATATTCCAAGCGTTTAAAGGTTTGTTGAAAGAGGCTGAGATAGTGTTTCACATCTTTGTTGTTTATCCATGATTGCTGTGTCAAGTAATGGTTGACACTCTGTTTGGTGTGACAGATAATTTTCTGTCATAGCCTTGAAAAAAGTTGTTGGTTTTGGAGAGAGAGGAGAAAGATGTGATTTTGTCTTCATAGGGAGCTGACTTTGATTGGCTTTTCAGCGGTTTCTTTAAATTTGAGAGAAGAATTTTTTGCCCGCTGTTCGCTATGCTCTTCTCTGACACCTCGATGCAGGAGGATTTGGTTGTTTGATTGTCTGATTTAGTTATCGATTGCAGTTATCTATAGTTTTATTTTGAGATATGAAGAGGTCAGTGGAACCAACATTTGCGTCACATATCATGGTACCAACTGCACGAAACATGAAAACAGCGAAAACGACCGATATCACGCATCAGAAAAGGGGGAACTAAAACTAAACACCAATACTACTAACGTCCTACTGACAAACTCTACCCTACACTTGAAAAATAAAATCATTTGTAGTAGTTTCTCTTGTGTCTCTCCTCTTTCGTACAAACCTATTCGGAATTTGGCAGCTTCGGCCAGGTTTTCCTAGCGATTGAACACGTTTCCTTTGAGTCTGCGCAGTTGTGAGCTAGTTGAAACTTCCCTGTACAGAGCACCCACCTCACTCCACTCATCGCCTTCACCCCACTCATCGCCTTCACCCCACTCATCGCGTTCACCCCATTCATCGCGTTTCACATGAAAACAGAACACAAATCATCGCGTTCACCCCATTAAAACATTCACAAATCCCACACTTGAACCAAGTCTAACTCTACCCGGCAGAGCTTCAAAAGATTGTTGCATTAAACCTGGACCAAGAACAAGATCTACTGAGACGTTGACCGGTGACGTTGCATCAAATCGGACTCGACGACTAAACAACTGTGAGTAAGCTTACACATGCAAACATTACTGCTTGCTGCTACAATTTTTGATAAATCTGAAAAGGTAGCATCAATCAGAGACAGATAGCTGGTAGAACTTCAGTTAATGATACTGATGCATGAGATCGAGACTTTGTGATAAATGTGTACATGTAATATGTACTCTGTGTTGTATTTGAGTCATATCCATACATTACCTACATGTAGAGATATTCGTTTTTGAGTTTTCATAATGTATCAGTCGTTTTGTCAGAAGATATTTGGTATCATTATCGCTTTAATACTTTGGAGCATTGTACATATTATCTCAGGTGTTGTGGTGGAAAAATTAGATATTACTAGTAGATAATAGCACATTGTAAATAGACTTAAGTAACTAGTGTAATATGGGGTTCACATCTAGGCCCAGGGCCGGCCAGAACTAATCCGGCAGAATGTGAGAAGATAAGCTAATCTTTTGTCTGCGTTCACATTACGTTCAACGCTGTCCTAGATCATTGCGTCAACGCTGTCCTAGATCATTGGTAGCGTCTAGCTAAGGGACTGGTCAGTTTCTTCAGCCTGGGGGGGCCGGTGGATTCATGGGGGGTCACCCTGTTTTTGACTTTGGTGATAGGGGGGATCACCATGTTTTTGAAATGCCCAATAGGGGGGGTCAGTGTGTTTTTGAATTTTGACACAGGCTCATCATTGCCTAAAATGCTAGTGTCAGCCACAAAATTCATCATTCAGTTGTATTTTTCGGCGCGCCCTTCGGGCGCGTAACTTTAATAATCAGTCATATTTTTCAGCACGCCCAACTTTAACATATCAAGCATACATACATCAGAGATATCTGTATGTTCAATATTTTTCAGCGTGCTCTTCAAGCTCATTACTTGAATATATCATACATCTTTCAGCATGCCCTTCAGGTGCATGACTTTAATATACAAGGCATATATATCAGAGATATGAGGATGTTTCATAATTTTTTGGCGCGCCCTTCGGGCGCCATACTTTCAGAGATATCTTGATGTTTGCTAAGTGAAAGTGTACCATTATGAAATCTGCATTTCATATGAAAAGGATGACAAATTCCTGATACTTTTCTGTTCAGTCTGTGAGAATTCAGTATGAGAAAGCAACATGCACAAATATTTCACAATATATATTTGATACAGTGACTTATTTTAGAGATAGAAAAATGACAAGATATCTTTCCTTCTCATTGATGCAATTATTTTCCTTTGTTTCATAGGTTTTCTGTAGAAAGATGCTTTTTTATGAACAAAATAACAGTTAAAAAAGGCAGTTTTTGTCATTATTAGCTGTACTTTTATGGTTTCAATGTTACACAAGAAAAGGTCCTCTCACACACTGTACACATCAGATTTGGCTAAAAAAGCTCTCTATGGCTCCTCAGTAGATTTAATTGGATGCTTGGCAAGTCTTAACACCCATCAAAGTTTTTGATTCACTGCTTTTTCCTCTTTGATATTAATGATTGACATCCATTTCTGTACAACAGTTCAGGACATCTAATCTGGTTAAGCAGAGAAAGTGTGAAATACATTCACAGCTCATTCAAAATACAGCTCATTCAAATGTACTGTATTTAAACTTTAAGATTGACACTTTGAAATTCCTATCTTACAACTGACATGTCAACAATTTCACTAAAACATAGAATGACTATTTAAAATATAAATATATGTAAAATGTAATATATATATATATATATATATATATATATATATATATATATATATATATATATATATATATATATATATATATATATATATATATAATTTATGTCCATCTTTTGTTTTACCTTTGTCGCGCCCGGGGGGGGGTCACCCTGTTTTAGAAATTTGGAATAGGGGGGTCACCCTGTTTTCAAAATTTGGAATAGGGGGGTCAGCCACTTTTTGACGTCGGCAAAAAATAATCCATCGCCCCCCCAGGCCGAAGAAACTGACCAGTCCCTAACCGTCTAGCCTAAACTGCAACTGTCCACAACCGAGCCTGCAGCGGGATTTACTGCAGGTCTGCTGCCCATAATCTGGCTAAGTTCTTCGTAAAACATACAGGTCTTTCTTCCCCGACCGCTTGTCCTATTATTATCAGAAACTTTTTTGAATTCGGACTTCAAATGTTTCATCTTACGTTTGCATTGATCTGGGCTACGATCAAACCCATGCTCTGACAAATGCTGTGAGATGATATTGTACGCGATTCGATCCCTCGACGTGCCGTCCATCAGATTTTTCACCATATCTTCGTTCCAAATGCCTAACTAAAGACACTTGATTTCTTCCGTAGCCCAGTTGACTCCTCGACTCGCCCCCGGTGGTGGCAGTCCCCGGGTTGGTGGGTACCCATGCGCGTTACCAAATTCACGGAAAGGGGGTGTTTTTCTTCAGTCATCTCGGGGATTCTAGGTCCGTGAAATCGAGAAAAAGGGTACTTTTTCAGAGTAACCTCCGAGATTAGGGGTAGTCCTTTCCCTAGGACACTAAATCTGGTCTAGTCTCACTCACAAAGAAAATGAAAAACATGTATACAAAGTCAACCTCCAGGGTCAACCCTGGAAGTCAACATACTAACCTCCTAGATTTCGAAAATAAGGGTATGTTTTTTACAGCTAATTTCTCCCAGATTTGCCACAAATAGGGGGTGTTTTTCTCAGAAATATTCTAGGAAAGGGGGTACTTTTCAAACTTGGGTAACAAGCATGGGTACCCACCAACCTGGGGACTGCCACCGCCGGGGACTCGCCATGTCTAAAATGATACTGAATTGTCGAATAGGTCAAAGACTATACTACATATCAACTACACAGGGCGTCAACTGGGACCTGAGTCGGACAAAACGCGTTCACATACGCTGTTTACTGCTCGCCAGAGACCTGGGTCGGCCACAAACCACCCCTCTCGACTAGGACAGAATTGTCCGGACAGTGGCCGGCCAAAACCGTTCACACCTGTTTTTTTGGTCGGCCACGAACCTGGCTAGGACAAGGGCCTAGTCTTTTTTGGCTATGTGAACGGCCCTTAAAACATTATCCGGTGACCAATTTGCAGAATCCCTGGACGGATCACGTTTTAGTAAAGTTAAGGCGATCGTCACGACAAGAGTTTTGACATTCGCCCGTCGTCACCAATAAAAAGCTGATAAATAAGTAACTCTGGGCTTTTGAATTTTATCTATGCGAGCTTCTTTTCGGGATACAATGTTTTCATTGTACAAGCTCACCTAAAATAACGTCACGCTTGCCATGACAACTGCTCTTCGTGACACACCCACTACGGATTTTCATACACTATTGGTATGATTGCAGACAATCTGATTAAATCATATCGGAGAATAGATAAGCTTTCTGAAAACCCTTATCAGTTTAAATTTCATCGGGGACGGAGGGAAGGTTTCGGTTCTGGCCCATAGGACTATCGGGGCCTTCTCACTCTGGAAGTTTCTCCCTCTTGATGAGGGCTTATTGTGGACCAAGTGAATGCCATTTTGTAAATGGCATCTGACTTTGATGGAACTTACTGGAGACAATTGCCATACGAAGACACATTCCTATTCTAAGACCTTGGGATTCACATAGAGCAGAACCAAGTCATAAATTTCGTATTGAAATTGTCAGAGCAAGTTCATCGATTAGCTTTTAGATGAAGTCCGTGTAGCCGTGGATTAAAAAAAGGAGACTGGCGACAAACTTCGATCAAAACAGATTGAAGTGGCCTTGTCCGTTTACTGCTGATTAAAATATGAAACGACCAAGCTCCTGCTACCGTTGGGTTGAGTGTATCCAAAAAACGGAGAGAAGAACGGGTGTCAATTTGTGCAAACTGGGACTAAGATCTCGCGCATGCGTAGAGGTGAAGTGCAACTGGGCACCGTTGTCCTGCCTGTCGGCTGCTTGTTTAGAATCATTTTGAAGTCTTTGGAGCAAATTGAGTTTCTACCGCTTGTTATTGTCAAAAGTGAAAACTGGAATATTTTACTCATGTAGTCAATAAGCGGTATAGCGGCCATTTTGAATTTCACAAGGAAATACGGGTTGGTAAATTGCGTTTTGTTGTTACCTGATTTTATTCTTGACTATAACGTAGAACGCTTAAAAGGCCAGGGACTTGATCCCAGGGATCAAGTTTGTACTAGTCTGGAAGAGGATTACGGAGTGTCACAGCCTTTTGTTTTCGATTGAAATTGTAACGTAAATGTCCTTGCAAGGGCATTTCAGCGAACGTTCAAAGCATTTTGTTGCTAGGCGTCTTATTGCACCTCGCCTCTGTAAGCTTATATAGGGTTGAGTGCAATTAGTCCCATCATCAAGAAATTGACCACAAGATTATTAAAAGATATTTTAAATACTTTTTATTTGACCACAAGATTATTAAAATATATTTTCAATACTTTGTATTTATCAGGTCATTTCTAACATAATGGAATGAAAATAACCTTATTTCTTTGGTTTTCCGCCGACACATTTAGAAAGGGGGTGCCCCAGCACACATTCCCTCAAAACACAGTCAGTTTGCTATCTGGTTTATGACAAGTCACGTTATCAAGATATAATTCTTTGGTACAACAAGGGTCACTTTCTGGTGTGAAAACTGCGTCTTCGCAGTAACAGTGCGTTTGAAAAAAAAACTCCCGCATTGCTCTTTCATATTTCGAATTGACACAATACTTTAATTCTTCCAGAATCTAAATCGATTTGTCGGGTAGGAACTTTTTTGTGAAACCTGGATAAAACTAAAATATTGAAGACATAGTTTTTATCCGACAATAAACGACATTCAATTGTCCCCCCTAATTTTCAATTTTTACATAATGTAGATGCTATGAGATGTCGCAATTCTAATCCCATGTCCATCGTAATTAAATCCGGCATATTGCGGCTTTGGTTGAACTTCAACCCATCAGAAGACATAATGCCGTCATGTTATTGGCACACCTGTTGAACAAGCTTACAGATTATTCTGTCGGCTAAATATAAAGAACTGTATGAACTACAGACAACATAACAGCTGCCAACAATGAGGTCCCTGTCTCCAGTTTTGTCTGCAGCAATACTTGCCACAAACGCGAAAGATGAAGTGACCTGGGACTGACCCGTAGCGAATCGAGAAAATAATGATGCAACATATTATCAGTGTTAGGCACCTGTTGTTTATATTCACAGATTCCTCATATAAAAACACACACTCATGCACTGACAATACTCCGCCCATTCCAACAATGAAGCACGTATAGTTAGCGCACAGGCCCTTACAGTCAGAGACAAGTAGCACTGTATACGGAATCTGTCAGTCTGGTGTCGACCGATGACAGCGACCTTGCGTCACCACTGCGGACGGCCAAGATAAGTGCAGAATTGGTAATGCATGTATTTCAAATGATTCTCTCGAACGACATGTTCAAATCGATTAACGTTGGTGCACCATGGCGATGACTTTGATCGCCAAATTTCGCGACAGGTACAGCAATGGAGCATTTCTGAATACTAGGCTATTCAAAACCTGACAAAACAATGTGTTGAAAACATCGGTAATATGAAGCTGTGCCGAACAAGCCTTTCAAAAGTATTCCACGATATTGAGTAGCTCCATTACAAAAATATTCCGTAGACTCGTTTCTCGTTTCCCATTGCACATAACGGGATAATGGCAACTTTATGTTTTGCCTAAAATTTGTGCCTCAATTTACTAAACTGCCACCGTACTACTCAGTAGTAACATTTCCTAGCTTATTCAGTGCCATTTATTAAATTAAAGAGTCACGTCTAGACTGACCGCGGAAGTAATCGAACACGTGATTTCATCTATAGAGTGTGCGACTAATTTAGAGGCAGGTCCCAAGGAATAGTAGGATAAGGGTGCATCTTATGATCGCTAGGGTAAGTCCACTGTCTTTTAGTTTTGACGATAGCCCTGTGTAGGTCCATTATGATTATAAAGTTTTCAAGTTGTTTGGTAATGTACGCATTCTCATATTATCAGACTTTGAAAAATTAAATTAAGAATTCTGTTTTATTGAGTGATGAATAAAATATAAGACAGGGCAGTATTTATCTCAGAACGGGGCAACTGGTCCACGTTGCATTGGGGACGCCTCCCGACTACCCGTTCTAGAGATCAAATTACCCATTCCTCGTCAACAAAGAGTGTCAACCGGCCAATATAGGAAAGGGGGAATTTTAGTAATGTATATCGCGAGGACCATTCATCAATGGATGTCTTGATGAAACGTCACATCGCTTAAGGTAGTATGCGCCTCGAAAGTGAAAGACTTAAACTTTTACTCAAATTTTCCTTTATGAAACTTTGAATCATTTTCTTACCAAAGCAAGAATAAAAATCTGGGGTCATCGTGCAAATTTTGGTACTAGAGAAACAAATTACCCAAAATTTACCGATATTTGAAATTCAAAATGACCGCAATCCCTGTATAAACTCTATAGAGAAAAATATAATTTTCGATTTCCGAAAAACTAAGACGGTGAAAATTTTTCTTTCACCAAGAACTTTAAAATGAGCCCCGACAAGTGGTAGATTAGGAAAGAATTGTAAAACTTCGAAAGTCCGAACATCTGTCCACGAGACACATTCTACTCGTTATAGTCCTGAAGACCGACTTTGATCATTGACCCTCCATAAGGGCAAGCGACGCTTGTATGACGTGTGTCCAAGATGCACCTAACACTATAAATAATGAAATGCAGAGATTAACCTTGTCCTTCAGCCGCAAGTAGACCTATGTTTAGTTGTGGTACGTGGTATTCAAAAGAAATATTTTCCAGCTGGAAAAATTGCAAGATTTGCCTTGAAAATAAGCTGGCTACCGGCAATATTCTACAAATATTGTCGGCCGTGACAGACTTTCATGACGTTTGTATCAACGAAAATAAAAAAAAAAGGTGTAAGGTCATGGAGGGGTCATCAGAGCGGTAGTCTTGTGCCAATACGCACTGTCCTGAGATGCAGGTTTCTTCGGTTTGGCAGATAATTCACGTGATAATTTAAAGAGCTTTGGTCCATTGCAAGAGTCTTTGTTTCAACAGCTTTTTACCGTGTGAATCCGTACTTACGTAGGGCTGCTAATCTTCCCAATAGGAAAAGTGAAAGTCTAGTACTTGACACACTCAAAATTTTAAGGAGTTAATAAATAAGCGATGGATATCGATCAAAAGTGGCCTTTATCGGCCATCATTTGGCAATGTTGACAAGTAACGGTTACTGGAGTGCATAACGAGGCCTCAGCTTGTACCATCATGTACTAGTAAGTTTATTCCTAGCTGAATTCACACTTACAACCTTACCAGGTATCGAACTCCTAACATTCATTTAACTCAGCTCCAAAGACAAAAGAGTGTCACTGACAAACGATATGGTGTCTCTTTGTGCCGTAGCAGATGGCTCACCTTATTACGTAAACAGATAACGGTGGCATTAATATTGATCCATCTCTGCGACCACTGCGCTGCCAACGTGCATCGCGGCAAATTAAAATTCTTCAACAGAATTGATAACGCTATGATTTGTTACTTCGGTATGTTTAGGTATCGGCTGCCCTTCCCCCCTGTCAATGCAAGGCTACTAGTCCACTGACGACTTTCTGGAAGCTGTCGAAGATCTAAAAAGTACGAGGATGCTAACAGCGAACAGGAACAGATCTCTGGCCAACCGAAAGGTAGGATTAACCCAGCCATGAATACGTGTAGGCCTACAAGCAAACACTCCATGAATGATACACTGTTGAACTATTACTACACGCTGACATGCTATTTTCAGGGAACTGTAGTGATGCATGTCATCTAAGGACGAGGGCTAACTCTGTGGAGTGACCGTGAGCAAACGAAAAGATCTGAGCGCTATTTATAGGCATCCTGCGAACTCGGAAAGCGATGAAGTGTAAACCGACCATGCGGTTTCTCTGAAGTCCCGTACGTTATTTCCCCATGCTATGAATGTATGTGTTTGCTGATCACGTTCATGCAATATTTCCTGTGTATCAGGTATGACGATTGCAATGTCAAAAATAAATAACTGAGAATTGATAATTTCCAGTTTGGTGATGTCATGTATGGTGGTGGTATCATGACGGTATACAGTCGTCTCGCTTCGTTGTTGATGTCAGTGACTGCCTTGAAATACTATCGTCCATACGATTTTGAACACTGGTCGTCGCTATTTTCTTCTGATGAATCCAGTAAAACAGCTACAATAATTTCAATATATACTTTTCTATATGTAGCATGACATGTTGCAATGTATCGCATCAAACGTTATTTGTATTGAAAACATGAATAATACTTAAGAAATTGACATGGTCTCAATTTTCAATTGACCGAGAAACTCCGTTTGTCCTTCTATGGTTATGGGGTTGTGTCAGATAACAATTTATTTTGAATTGTGTAAAGACCATCTCGGCCGTTTATTAGTACGGTTATAACTGGTTTTCTTAAGTCCTTTGTTGTAAGCAAAAAATCGAATCCGCAATTTTTAAGTTTCCACAATAGGTGGTATCGATTTTGGGTTATGGCGTGTACATACCGCATGGACGTACTCAACGAGCTAGACAACCACTAAAGTTGACTGAAGTGGCACACGCCATACACGTAGAAGCAGCTGACCGGGGAGGGTTGTCCAACCAAAATATGAACGCAGCAGTGCACTGCAACTGCGTGCCCACCACACACGGACGGATACTCTTGAACACTGCAAGTACAATGTTTATAAAATAATAAGCATGCTTCCCGAAAAACACATAAAAAGAGTGTGCGAAGGACCAAAGTGCTAAGAGAACCTTCGCGCCACGTTATCAGGGTATTTATTGTATGTTGCCCGCAAAGCATTACTACGTACGCTGAATGACAAGGGAAATTTGATGAATGCATCTTGAGCGTCCAAGTTGCCGAACGTTGTTACATAAGTATGGAGTTCGTAAGGTTGATGAGCGGCAAGTGGTAAACTCACCTATAGCACTAGCTTGCAACTGAACTTGTAAAAATCACTTTCTATTTGAACATTACGGCCTTTCAATAAAAACAAGACAACAGGGTTCCGTTATTTTTCCATATTATAATTTTCAGGTCAATATTCCTTTTCGGTGTCGATGTTCTGCTACGCACGGCACTTCAAATCACTCCCCCTCCTTTCTGACTTTGTGTGACCTCCCACATTCGTCGTCCTTTCTATATTTTGAGTTAAAAATAAAATTGTACCAAAGCTATCTTTGTGCTACAACTATACTTAATTAATATTAATTCATCTCTGAATAAATTTAGACTACGCTTTGAAGAGGTCAATTCTTGGTCTCCAGATGTTATTTTAAAGTTCATATTAACACTTCCGTGCATTTGCATCGCGTGACTATTTATAGAAACGGCATTTAGGTTGCGTTTCATAATTTAATTAAAAAAGAATAATTTAATGAAATACAAGTAAGACGTGATACACTCATTTATCTGCGGCAGCTATGAATAGTTTTTTTTGCGAGACAAAAGAGGGGCCCTATCTCATCTCAGCTCACAGTCGATGTTGTCGCCCCATCAACGATCGACATGGAGATAAAATGGGGTTTTTGACTTCGATTACACTGTACTGAATATGTTACATGTATAGGCCTTAAACACTGAAACTACATCGACCAAACGAGTCTGTATAAAAGCGGACAATTTCATCAAATTACAAGTATTACGAACCTGGCGACTGATGCCAATTGTCCAGCCACTGTCATTCATGCTGATGAAGGGTTACCGGACGGACCCGAAAGCCACAGTAGCTTTATCTGTTGAATGCAACGGTTAAAAACTACATCATGAAAAATAAGGAAGTTGAATGGTCCAACTGCTTTATTCGTACATGTATGTTATCCACGATAGAAACATAGCGAGGGGCAATCTTGACGTCACATCGAAACTTTAAGATGGTTCTTAGAAGCGCAAATCATTGATCTGATAAAATGAGCTTTACGACGGGGGCTATTAAGTTCATATTCAGATATCACCCTTCAATAATGTGATTTAATTTCATCCGAGAGCAATTCTTTTACGGACTGTGAATTGATTGGTCGAAGGCTTTCTGCAATATTGACAATCACTGTTATTATCGCAATTTTCCGATGTAAGATGTTAAATCATTGTTTGTTTTATTTTCCTGTGTTGGGAGTGCACCGTTAAGAACATTAACAACTATGACAAAACAGCCAGCACGTTCATATTTATTTCAACATTTAACGATGATTTAACCAGATATTTCCCTCACCAGTTTTGCCATTTCTTGCAGATATTTTTCGGTGTCACAGGCTGTCTGTCGCTCTTTTATATCGCTTCCTATGTGTACAGCACGCTAAGTTACCCCAACATCTCAGCCGTCTTCCAAGCCGCTGAATTCAGGTAGGTAAACCGTTTTGCTGAATGCAGTAACGTTAGTTGGTGGCGTAAATTTTATTTCCCATAAAACTCATGCCACACTAATAATGATCTTCTATTAGCGAAATAGGTTACATTATTTGCCGATGAAATCGTACCGGCATTGTGATACTAACAGCTCACGTCATTTCTCCAAGTATTTGTGCTATGTATTCACGGTACTATACATTTGGTATGACCACATGATGACGTCAGTTTCGATACAAATCGCACAAAGTACCAACTAGCCAATTTTTCGATTTTAATTGGGTAGCTCATGGGTTGTTTTGCGATTACGATTAGGGGCGAAATGGTCCTATGTAACTATGCTAACTAATATTTCGTATATTTTCTTCAAAGAAGCAGTTTTCCGGGTCTGAAACGGGCGTTATCGGAGACGTCGTCAAACTCAACGTGTTTCGGTAGCTACGACGTAGCGTACCTTTTCAACCGGAAGACTGGGAGCACTACCCTGGTGACGTTGTTACACAGGGCCGGCAGGAAGTATGGATACACACTGAAAAGAGAAATTGCCTTCCACAACTCTGAAGCTTACAGCGGCCTTATGAACTTCTTCCACCTGGACGGTGTTAACCACCCGAGCGCTTTGCAGGACACCGGCAACAAAAAGACTATGAGCATCCATAAACGCAACGGCGTTTTGCTGCCAAACCAGGTGAATATGCTTCAAGTCAACAGGGGTTCCATCGAAAGTCACCCGAAGTCAATCGAAACAATGTTTGTGTCAATTGTGCGGGACCCTGCGAGTAATTTCCGCTCGGTCTTCAACTTTTTCGACATTTCGAAAAAGTACATGAACGATAAAAATGGCGACTTCGGAATGTTTCTGTCGGACCCGGGCCATTACCGACAGCGAATGCCCAGCGGCTCGCTGGCTTGGGCCATCACTAGAAACAGTCAGACATGGCACTTTGGTTTACATCATGTCTACCACGACAAGAAGGATGTCGTCGACCGCTACATCGATCAAATGGAGAGGGAAATCGACCTGGTCATAGTCAACGAGTATTACGACGAGTCGTTGATTCTACTAAAGAGGCTTCTCTGTTGGAAAATGGAAGACATTCTCTACCTTGCCAGGAGGGTAAGCGACAAACACGAAACTCTGACGTCGGACTCCCGAGCCAAAATCTACCGATGGAACAGCGCCGACGTCAGATTGTACGAAAGGTTCAACCGGACTTTGTGGAGGAAGATCCACGACTACGGCGATGGCTTCGAGAAGGAGCTCAATCTTTTCAGAGCGCTAAAGAAATCGGTGACGGAAGATTGCGAACGATTTAACTCTCTCCGGAAAGAAACCATAGATTACTTGTCACGACAGGGAACTTACATCAAAGATGGACGGCTTTACTGCAAACACGTTGCAGCATGGTTTTCGTTCGAGACTGACATAGCATACAAAGTCATTGGGCCTGGAGAGTTTGAGGTGAAGCCGACGGGTCCTGGCAAAAAATGTAAGTGTACACGCCTGGCTTTTTGTAATTATTGAAACGTTTCCTGGACACTTGCTACCATAGAAATTATTCGACATTTCAATTACCAGCGACAGCATGGTCACGTCTTTAAATTGTGGATTTAGTTTTACTGGAGATCAAGTCCAAGGTGCGGGGAATCCATAATACGGGTCTTACAAGTCACATGTACATCAGCGGTGATCACTGCAATGCCTATACCAGCTTTGTGCGTGAAAACCACCTCCTCTTCAATGTCAGCAGACCCTGAGCCTGCAACCGGGCTGATGCGCAGCGTCTCAGAAGCTAATACCCAATGGGATGGCTGAATCTTACCGTTATAATTGAATAATACAAATAGACTCCCTAAGTTGCTGTAAATAGTGATAATTGCCCAATCAGAGATAGCCTCCCGAGCACGCTGCACATCAGCAGCTGCAACCTGGCTAGCAATGACATCATCATGAATTTTATCAGGCCTTCCATGTTTGGTCAGTATTACACGTTTGGTGGATTTGCATATTACGGTAATACGTACAGCTGTCTGTCAAAGATTCCATGTTTCAACAAGGCGGCGCTGTAACGCGAAATGTTTGTAAACAATGTCCCCAGCTTGTACCGGTTCAAATGGAGTTCAATAGGTTAGGGAAAACCGATTCCAATTTTGTGGAAACCCCTCTTTCAACGTATCCTACGGAGACTCCAGTGTCCGATGTTCGTTAGTCAACCACCGCTTATGTATTTTAATGCCAAGATTGTTACTTAAAAAGTGATCGCAGCATTTGGCAGAGTTAGGGAACATGGACAATTGGAGCAGGCGTATGGAAAACGAACTCCCTGCATTTGACCTTAAAGACCAACTCTCTTAAACGAAAGTTTGGACATGCTAAAATCCTACGACGAAATTATGATCTGAACTTCCACCAAACACGATGCAAATTGCTGAAAATAGGTTATTGGAAGTTAAACTGAGAACAGATTTTTAAAAGCAAACATTTCAAATCAAAATCTGACCGGTGAATGAGTGTCAGGCGTAAACGTTTTTAATTTTCCAAGGCGTCACCTGCAGGAGCACGTCTTGCACTTCGGCTATAATACTCTGTAGTTTGACGTCGACGTCGCCACAGTGCAAATTTGCTCTAAACAACGCTAAACTATATGCTCTCTGAACGCAATGGATGCAGTGTTATCATCCAATTATCACACAACCTTTAAAGGACGGCCGATCATAATTTTAATATTTCTTTGCTAAACATCAAGAAATACATTTTCCATGTTTACCCTAAAAGGCTCTCCTGCCGGAATGTGTTTAGCCTTTTCTCTAAGATATTTACATACACCTCATATTAGTTCAATCTTGACGGGTGACGAGATTGCACTATCGATTTTGTTTGTCTGTGTGATTTTTTTTTGGGGGGGGGGGGGGGTGGACCTGGTGATTTACTTGTTAAATGATAATGGTTGCTGCAATTGATTTGATGTCATATTGACGAATCTGTTTACTTTTATGTTACCATAATCATTTTCTCATCTTAGCATAAACTTAAACTTCTTCACAGATCTAAGCACGAAACACATACAGAAGCCACTCGTCGAGGAGTTGGGCGCTACTTGTCTGAAAGTAACCTATCGTGAATACTCTTGGTGGTTCGGGTGGCCGATGAGGGCGCTAGATGTGTACGTCGGCATCGGTGACGAAGGGCTTTTGGAACATCCAAAGACTATGGCGCATAGAGGAAAATATAGCGCGATGTTCGAAATCGACACGTCAAAGAGTAACGTACAGGTAGTGTATTTCATATTTCAGTATTACAGCTATTATGGGTGACTTGATGTTGACACTCAATCGCATTCCCTTGTGCAATATGCTCGGATTAATTTGTTACCACTATGATCAATGAATCTTTAGATGAATAAATGAAAACAACAAAACACGCGAAGCAACAAAGCTGTCTTTGTACATGCAAATAAAAAAAAAAAAGAGATGAACACCATATCAACGACGTCGTCAACTAAAATCATACTGAACTCATGAGTTTTCTACACATATTCCAGTGGTCATATGTCTCTGTCTTATCTAAATAGGTCACGAGTGAAGCCAGGTATTCAGATGAAGACTATGTCATATCAGATGTCAGTTTACATCCGGGTACTTGTGGCACGGGCCGCTGATATTCGTCCAGCACACTTTTCATTTGATGTTTCAACGTTTAACAAGCACTGAAATGAGTTTACATATCGCTTGATATACTGAATGCGAACAACCCATCCAACCGCTTGCCGCTTTTTTCGTTCAGGAAAACAAAATGAATTTGTTTAACTTTTTAAAGTGTTATAGTTGCCAAATCTTGCGAATTACTGTGCAATCATCGAGCAACAAATGTCAGAGCGAGGACTTCCAGTGAGTTTTACGACGTTTAATGTAATTGTAGGGTTAGACTCTAATTTCTAAACTGTGATTTTTTTCCTGTATAGATACATAAACCCTGTTTAAATCGAGCGCCGAGCGCATTTGTGGAAACGACAAAGTTTTCAAGTTTCAAGTTTTCAGCTCATTACATTTCGACTTCCCAGTGTAGCCATTGGTTTTGCGGTGATGATGGTGACGATTTGTCAATAAACTGTTCTAAACCGATGAGCAAATCTCCATATAAGCTTATATTGTAAATCTACGTAACTTAGACGTTGTGCTCATGGATCCGTAGTTTCGCTTTCTGGACCCTGTGTCTTCGCTGACACTGAATCTAATAATCAAGGTCGAGCTCGCCGCTGTCAGTAAGAACACACGTGGACAAGAGCAAATTTCTTGCTGTCGTCGCTTCCGGACTCCCTGGCAAGTCCTTCTTCACTTCTCACAGCCATCGGGGTCCAGAAGGCGAGACTGTTGGATCGCCCGTTGGAAAGGGTACTATGTCCCAAAACAGCACGTACAGATATCTCGGAAGAAAGGACAGTGAGGGACTATTCAAAACCGCAGCTACCATTTTGCAATTTTCGTTGGCATAGCCATCATCACTACTTCAGATGTCCATGCAGCTCAAGCTGCAATAATGCATTGATTTCCCAGTTGAGGGCTTTCTTATCTGAATTAAATTTTACAGTTAAAATATTTGAAAATGTTATTTTTGCAGACATTCATTTTATGAATACAATTCGAAAAATACTGAATGTGGCTATATAGTAATGACTAATTTATTAATAAACTCTGTGTTTGTGTAAATGTGTTGCATCGTTATTTGGTTATAGGAAACGGTAGGATTAATATTGGCGGGAGTGCTTTCGTGTAAAAAATTTACTATTTTTTACAATCTATTACGAAGTCAAGCACCTTCGATTCATCATAAGCTAAACTACAAAGTTAACTCGCTGCATGTCACCGAAGTTCATATTACAATAACCAGTGTACTTCAGGTGCAAGACTGAGAACGCGAAAAAGATTTTTTGTGAATTGGGTGGGGGAGGGACAATGGCAATGTTGTCGAAGGTGTATTGAGCCCGTAAATAATGGAGTTGATCTACCACAGTTATGTTGTTATATGACTGCCTTATTCCCACTCTCTATTCCTCCAAAACATTCTGCCATAGCATTGTCCTCATTTCTTTGAGTCTTCTTCATTTCCGAGTATAAGCGCCCTCAGCGACTCACTTTTTAAACATCCCTGACCGTTCGTTCTGCATGCGGACGTGACCGCTGCCGGGTACCACGTAATACAGTAGATGAAAACAAAACGATAAGGAAAGTATATTGATTTGGATGGACAGATTATGATGAGCACAAAGACAGAAACATGCATTAGTGGATGTAAAGTTTCGCCCACAGAATCTGCACAGAGCGTTTCTACTGTAAGCTAAATCACTGCTGGGAGGCTTTGGCTGCCCTGAACACTGACTACTCCGGGATCCGCCTTTTTACATTTAGGAACAGTTTCTTTGTAGGGACTATGACTTTGGATTGAACTTTAAAACGCACAAGACGAAAATCCAGATTTATGCATTGCATAAAGGTGACATAAAGGATATTAAAGTTCTTCATTAATCACCTTTATGCAGCATAAAGCTACACCTGTAAACACCTTTATGCAAGCCCTTAAATAGGTATAATGGCTCACCACAATTAATCATCTTTATGCACCCTATTAAAGTTGCATAAATTTACTGCTTTATGTACATCTTTATGCACCTTTATGCACTTTTCAAAACGACCAGAATTTTGCTATAGCTTTCCTTTTTTCCTTGAATGCCATTGATTCTTTGTTGAAGACTTTCAATGTGCTATATGAATTATCATAAAAGCAATTCAACAATATAGAATCAATTGAATTTTTCTCGGGCAGGAGTGAATTCTTGAAAAACACTTATATCATTTCATTAAATTGCGCAGGCAGGTCAGAAATATCCTGTTGTGGATCTTTCCTCCATATCCACTAAGGAAATTTGGTCATTTTACAATGTGCATTTACTGAGTACTATTTGCATCCTACAATACCATGCTAATGATGAAGGGAGACTAGAGAATTAAGTTTGAGTTTAAGTTTGAATATAGATGACATACAGATGTGGCTAGTTAAAAGAGGGAGGTTCTTATCAGCTTTATCTTTTTTTAGCAAACTGACTGACTGCACAAATTTCAAAGAACAGATGACTTAAATCACATAAACATTATATATGGACATCAACTAATGCAAAAACCAGAAAATTGAAAATTGCCCCTTTAATGTTATTGTTTAATGCTATCAAAGTTCCACAAATTTCCAAAGAATGAAATGAGCCATTGTCAATCATGGATTCCCGTTCTTCATGGCGATCATTTATATAACACTTACATATATTTCACACACATGTAACATACAAACAATGAATCAATCTTATATGATCTGATTAATTTTATTGGAATTCAAATGAAAATCTGAGCTGAATTGATGTCAATAACAAAATAAAGAAAAACATTTATGTTAAATTCAATTTAAAACAGAATATAACGTGATTGAAATTTCCTGTCAGAGATCAAATTATACAATATTTTGCAAAACACAAAAGTAAATCACAAATTTGCTGTAAAATTCACATTAATAAAGAAAAGAATTCCGTTAAATGAAATTTAAAACTGAGGAAAAATGCACCGGAAATTCCCTGTAATAAATAACATAAATAAATATACTAACAAATCAAACAAGATTTTCACATTCTTTCATCACCAGAATTTGAATCTTCTTGATTTCCATCGACCCCCCTCATTGCCCACGACTCACTCACGATAAGGAAAGTATAATGATTTGGATGGACACATTATGATGAGCACAAAGATAGAAACATGCATTAGTGGATGTAAAGTTTCGCCCACAGAATCTGCACAGAGCGTTTCTACTGTAAGCTTAATCAATACCTGAGAGGCTTTGGCTGCCCTGAACACTGACCACTCCGGGATCCGCCTTTGTACATTTAGGAACAGTTTCTTTGTAGGGACTATGACTTTGGATTGAACTTTAAAACGGTCCGACATGACAAGCTAGTCACGACTCAGATCAGACCACAATCTACAAGTGTGACTTTTTCAATTCGAGTAGATGAACGGACCTTTTGAACAAACTGGGACAATAATCATATCTGCCCTGTGCGACTCGAATCGAGAACTTTACAAAAATCCTTGTGTTTGTTGTAGTGTGACAGCCTCGGGAGTTTATGTATCCAGGGGGGTTTCAAGTTGTTTGCGAAATTTATCATCTTGTTTATTGACTTGACGGTTTCAAAAAAATTAATCTAACTTCTGTGTACGCTCAAAGGAACAATTTTCACTGTAATCTTGTAATTTACAAGCATCGGAGATCTGTAGATTTCATCACTCTCTTTAGATGTACCTGAAGAAGCTCTAGCTATAGAGCGAAACGTCGTACGCAAGAAATACATCTCAGTCTAGACAAAATAACCAGACTGTCACCGTGCCTCTTTTCAACGTTTTTCTCATTCATATATATATATATATATATATATATATATATATATATATATATATATATATATATATATATATATATATATATATATATATAATATATATATATATATATATATAAAACTTGGGTTGACACACTACCACACCTGGTTGTTAGGTTCCAAACGTATTTATTATACCTCAAACACAACGTTTCGCTCTAAATTTAGAGCTTCTTCAGGTGTTTTCTACAATAGAAAGTACGAACATAACAATTACAATGGTTGAATTGTACAGGAAAGCGAGCAATGTGGAGTTACAAGTATCTGAAAATCTGTAAATGTACATAAATGACAGGAGAGAGACTAAAAAATTACAATGGTTGAATTGAATAGGAAAACGAGCAATGTGGAGTTACAAGTATCTGAAAATCTGTAAATGTACATAAATGACAGGAGAGTGACTAACCTGGAGGCAGTGAGTACGGTCAAAACTGTCTGGACCGACGCCGAGAGCTGGAAATTGGCGCGCTGAAGTCCAGTGGGGTCCCTTTAAATACTCAAAAGCTGGTATGTGGGGGCGCTATTGAAGGCTATGTAAATTTTGGGCGAATATTTAGGCCAGCTGGGGACAGTGTGTCAAGTTTTGTTAGTCCCTCTCCTGTCATTTATGTACATTTACAGATTTTCAGATAAAGATCCAACCATCCACCACCCATCCTAAAGCAAATTCCAATCTCCGTCAACAAAAGAATATCAACCATATCGGACTGTGAAGCCACATTCAAAAAGGCCGCCCCTGAATACGAAACAGCACTCAAGAGAAGCGGCCATCAGCACAACATGAAATATAATCAACCACCGACCGGCAGCGCCCCCAAAAGATCACGAAGCAGGCAGATAATCTGGTATAACCCGCCATTCAACAAAGCAGTAAAAACGAACATCGGCAGAGATTCCTGAACCTCATTAAATTACACTTCCCGTAAGGACATCCATTACACAAGATCTTCAATAAAAAAATGTGAAAGTCAGCTACAGCTGTACAAGAAATATGGGCAGTATCATCAGAGCCCATAACAACCACCTCCTACACAACGACAACAAACCAACCAAGCCATGTAACTGCCGCAAAAAGAAGATTGCCCATTGTCCGGAAACTGTCTCACGCCTTCAGTAGTATACAAAGCCACCGTAAATACAAGCAATGATACAAAGCACTATATCGGACTCACGGACTCAGCTTTCAAAACAAGATATACATATCACAAATATACTTTCAAAACATCAAAACACAGGAACAGCACGGAACTCTCAAAATACATATGGACCCTCAAGGACAGCGACACAAAATACAACGTCACATGGTCTATCATTGACAGAGCCCAGCCTTACTCAACCAAGACAAAACGCTGTAACCTCTGCATCACGGAGAAATTTCACATTATCAACTCGGACAAGTCGACACTGCTAAACAAACGTACAGAATTTCTTTCGAAATGTAGACACAGAAGCAAATTCCTTCTCATTAACACTTGAACGCGCCAGAACAACAGCCTCGTTTGCATATACACCTGACCCTATATATAGGTAGCAACGAGCCCGCCAACATCACTCCTGACGATTGCCAAGCGCATGAAACAGTCTGTAGAGTAATCACGACAAGTTCCACGTCTAGCAATACCTATGCCCTGCGGAAACGCATCGAGCACTATACATTGCCTGAATTGACACCAAGCCACTGATATATATATATATATATATATATATATATATATATATATATATATATATATATATATATATATATATATATATATATATATATATATATATATGAATCAATTAGGTCATTATCCTATATTTTTGTTTGGGGAAAACAGTGACGGGCAAGCAAAGCATGGAAGCATGCTTACGGATGTTTGATCATAAATGAATTTTACATGTTTGACTATAGATAGACACCAGTTGTTTTATCAATGAAGTCGCCATTACTTATCGATTTTCTCATTTACAAGGGACAGGACAGTCATGAAATCAATCTTAGGTTAAAAAGGAGATTGTATAGGCACTCTTTATTCTCATTCATTTCTTGAAGTCTATTTCAGGACGAGGGCGACCCTGTCTATTGCCTTTCTAAGGTGTCCTCACCCTATAAATGGCGTGACTCCTTGATTGCAGGCCACAGTTGCCAGTTTTCAAATGTCAGATATGGATATCTTCAGGATGTGTTTGTCTTGTCTCTATTTCGTTCAGTCATCTCTCCTTTTCGAATTCTCAATATCAATGGGTTGTCCTCTATCAACCTGCTGTAGGACGAGCTGTCATACAGCCGCTGGTGAGCATTTGGTGATTGTTTGTTTACACTCATCATTATTATCATCATCATCATCATCATCATCATCATCATCATCATCATCATCATCATTATCACCATCATTTTCGTCGTCGTCATCATCATCATCATCATCATCATCATCATCAGCAGCAGCAGCAGCAGCAGCAGCAGCAGCAACAGCAGCAGCATGATCATCATCATCATCATAAACATCATCATCATCATCATCATCATCATCATCATCATCATCATTGTAGTGATAATGCCGATGTCAGTGGTAGTGATGGTGTGAATGTCAAGGACAGACCATGTATCATTCTATCATTGCATTGTTATCATCGCTATTATCTTCGTCTTACTTGTTATCACTCACTACCAAAATCATCATCGTGTATAAATTATTCCAGGCGTTAGATCCATCCAATGTCTCTACGTTAAGTGCCTAATGCTCTGTACTTGGCGAGAGAGAAGGCCATCAAAATTAAAACCACGGCGGCTCAGATATTACGTAGTACCCGGTTACGCGATATCAAATAGGGTTTTTAATTCTTTACCGGATGGCAGCATGTAAGACTTAAGTATTGGAGCAGGAAAACTAATTCTCAGTAAATAAAATCAAGTTCATTCATACTTTTATCGTGCGCAATGAGAACAATGTCGATATCGGGTTATCCGTTGTTTGTTTGGTTCGAAAGTAGCGTGACACTGTGTTGCCTGTGTTTTCAAATAATCACTCCATGAACTAACGTTGCTTTACGGTGAAGACAACCGGTTGGCTTATATTCTGTGTTTGTCGCTACAATGCGATGTAAACCTTTTGAGTGTAAGGTAACGTTGATTGTGAATAAAGCAGACTCTACACTCTGCAGTGTGTGACAGTTTTCGGACAGGGTAGTGAATTTCGCCCAGAGCCGTTTTTTAAATGACGAGCACTACGAAATCTTGTTACCATACCCTTCGAAACTTTATTGTGTTTATCCTCAAACTGTTAACAGGACGGAAGTGGTATTTAGGGGATCAAAGTTGCCAAATTGCATTGATGACTCTATACTGAGTGCGTAGTAATCGGACTGGTATCGCAGTAATCGGACGCCGTATTTGGAATGTGATTATAGGGGCTAAACATTGATATTTTAAAACTTCAAACCCTCGATTTTCAATTTCGATGTGTTTAGAAAACTGTTTGTAAAAATTTCGTGATAAATTAGTCACGTTCAATCCATGGACGACGCAACTATATTTCGACGTGTATGGTGCTACAATATCGGACATGGGCTGTCTCTGTGTGTTGCTTTCGACACCTTGTATCGTACAGTGTGTTAACTTCGCCAAGTTTGTAGCGCCCGAAATAGCTTCTACCGATAAAAAAGACAATTAAAAACGGGACAGCAGCGTTACCCGACTTAATATTCGGTAACATGACTTGTAAAATGCTATCAATACAGAGCGAAGTGAGGACAACGAACAGCATGTCATTAAATGTCCGAAAACTGAGGTCGTCCGAAAACTATCACACTGAGTGTATGATAGATTCATTGACCATGAACATAGGTGTACCTGCAAATTTGATCACCGGAAAGTACGGAACTACACAACGCCCTATTATTTCTGTATTATTTGTTTTATCATCGTACATATTTGGGAGGCGTTCTTCGCTATACGTGACTCCCGTGACATTCGGCGCTACACTGCTCGTGCCTTGCAACTAACAATTTTCTAGTCTTTTGGTAAACACACACTAGGCGTGGCAGCTCGCTGCGTCGAGGCACAGTCCCTCTATGGTCGAGGCTTTACTTTGTCGCCGATGCAACAGGTGGCTGGGCTCGGTGGGAATGAATAAATATAACCGACCAATAGGACGGGCCTTTGCGGCTGTTATTATTAATGGCCAATCACTCTTGCTTTCACTGACACGTAAACTGAAAGTAAGAGTTACCCGGATGTAATACGTTGGGGCCGTAACAGAACACAGGAGACGAGTGGGATTTCCATACATGTGTGTGAGTATGCTATCGCATTTTATTTGGCAAAACTGTGTTTTACACCAAATCGCAACTGCAGAAATGGTGACACTGCAGAAAAATTACGCCACTGAGTTCGGATGGTTCGAAAATCCCTGGCAAACCTCTGCCTCCAAGAAAAATCATCTGCACCCTGGTATTCCTGGCGTTAAGCCATAGTACTACGTTAACCGTTTATGCAAATTATCTATTGAAACTCTCTATTATGTTGTCCTTTTAAATTTCCATTGTTGAGGGCACAGAGATACCGGTATAGTGTGTACGTACGTACACGAGCAGAGTGATTCTGAATTGAACGGGCTGTTTTAAGAGACCAGTGGCCGGGGACATTGCCGGCCCAGAGAGGTAAAGTAACGATATAATTTGCTGTGTATTTGCCGAATGACAGGTGGTTATACGGTGTATGGGAGTTGCAGTCAGCAGTGAAAGCACGGTCTCCACCCTTATGTTTGAATGTAAGCAGACAAAATAGGCGAATTAAATCAATATTTCACGGCCGTGTTTTTGCAGAACGGGTGACTCAACATGTAGGGACACACTTTTGCAGTAAAAGTCGTTACGCCCAACAACAACCAGGACGGCGTAAACACCCGCCCCGAGACTGTAGCACTGAAACTGGCCGCCGCAGTCGCCGGTAAGGCAATCGGGGCTGCAATTTCAATTTGCATGACAGCTCGTGTGTTCCATAGACAGGAACATGGCAGTGGTATTTATAGCAAACACCGCTGTGTGTATTTTTAAAGAATACTGCCCAGTGCAATGACGACTATCGCGAGAGTTAGCTTTCCACGATATCGCTCTGTCAAGCGTCTGACAATGCCATATCGACAATATCGACTGGTAGAGGAATTTTTACGGATTGTTATGTCCACAACTCTCATAGAATTTATCTCATGCAGGAGCTAAAACTTTTTTTTAGGTCTGCGCTGCTTGCATATCTATTCAAATTGGAAATTTTCGTTAGCAATTTCTATGCTAAATAGTTTTAATTATGAGGTAAGCTCCGAACAGATATGAAATCATATAAATTTAAACTGAAAAATCCCGTGTAGCTCTTTAAGACATCAGTAATATATTCACATATTTGTCAATACCACAGCAACAACATTCTTTTTTGTATCCATTGACGTGATATACTTGAACTAGAAGTCAATAGAAATACGTAGGAAATAAGAAAACTGAGTTAATTACAAAATGTCAATATCATGAAATACGCTGGCGGCTAAACTGCTTAAATCCCCTATGAAACTCAGAAATTATCCATGACCTCGGAAAGTCTGTTACACTGAAAATAATTGTGACATTGAAAATAAGGGTATAAATATGCTTAATATCCTTGTTAGATTTCCCTTCGTCCATTTTCACTACCGTCAGCAACGGAAAGCGTGCAGTGACATTGCCGATAGGATAGAAGACCTAGCCACGCGGGCGTAGCTTATGTTGTTTTAATTATTTCTTCACTAATGAAGGGAACAAATCCAATTAAGAAGTCACCCGGATATTAATAGTGTTATACATAGGCTCAGGAAGTTTCCAGTAGAGAAACAAAATTAAAGTGAAATGTTTTGCGTGCAGAGTTTGAGGCGCCACATAATTGTTAGCATTGACCTGTACATAAGTAGTGTTGAAATACGAGATCTGAGTCACGTGATGGAGGAAACCTTTGCGGAAACCGTTTCCCAGGTGCAATCGATTGATTGGCCACGATTTTAAATAATTTAGTGCGATATTGGAGTCACGTGACTTCGAAGCTTCCATAAATCTTGAATTTTGCGTCGCCACATGACATACCAGTGTGAGAGAGTCATTGTATTTGAAAGCCACCATATGCTTACAAATACTATTCGAGAAATATGTAAATATTTAATGTATTGTTCAACGCATTGGAATATCAGTATTTGACCTTCAAATTGGCTGTCCCCTTCACGTGCATGTTGTACTAAGTAGAAATCTGTCTAGGAAAAGTGAGCTTTATCAAATCCCTATCACACTTGAATTGACATTTATGAAGGTTGTTAATTTTCGCGGTATGTAATTAAATAGGAGGGAGAAAGTTACACGGGCATTACACTGTCACTTTATGTGAATATGTTTAAACTAAGTCTAATAGTGTTTTTTAGTTATTTCACACAACATCGTGTTTTGTGTTCAGATACCAAAGGGATTGTTCCCTGCTTGCGAGGTAGCTTGTTTCGATAGGCAAAATTTGTGCTTTCTCAATATCGTACCGAATCACCAGTCCAATACTAGAGTAAATCTTGTGTCGCTTTTTATGTTGGATCAATTAAGATAATACTAACATTGCTCCAGCAATATTTCGAAAGTGAAGAGGTAATTGAAATAAACGTATGACAACGGTGATCAAAATATAAAAATACCGTTCATTATAATTTTGCTTCCCTGTATCGGCCAACTCTGTGAATGGAATACAGAAGACAATACACTCTGTCGTGTGGACAGAATGATTTAATGAGGCAGAGACAATGGTCATGGTGATAGAAATTAATCAGAGAGGATTTTGTTCTGCGTTACACCGTCCGAATACTACAGGATAATCACTGAGCAAAGCATGGGTATTTTAGTGCCCCGGTCACCAAAAAACTGCAGCTTATGTCATTGAAATATAGCAGGAATGAAGGGGAATTGCATTCACCAGCCAGAATGACAATATGTACAAGAAACAAAGGTGAATTTCGTGTAGACCTACATCAATACGAAGCAAATGTAGAACAGTCGTAAATTAATTTATCGAAAACACGACATATGTCTAAGTATTGTCATTATTGATTTAATTTCAGTATCGCAACAGAATTTAATTACAACAGGAAGGATGTTGTTGTCGTCTGAAAAGTTTGGAAAGGGGATGTGGGATTCTCTCATCGGAAAGATAACTTAATTATCAAATTTAATCACTTTTTTAAAAACATGAATATCTGACAGGCTTCGTTTGAATTTTAATGGCATCGATGTAACTTATCAGTAGGATTTAAATGAAGCGTGACAAAGCCAATAAGAGATATGTCCAATGAAAATATCAAATATGCAAACAGACTCGTTATACTTTAACAGCAAGCAATCAATCGCTTGCATGACAGTCAGCATCGTTAACCTTCAAGGGAAAACCACCTTGAAACAAAAAACAAGTGTAATCGCAGCACATTTTTTATCCAAAAACCAAGGTTTTACGGTACAAACTAGCATTATTACCTGGTCTTGCAAGTGAACGAGAACCGATGATGCGCATAAAGTATACTTCATTTAATAGTATGGCGTTTGCTGACAAGAAAGAGCTATACTACAAATACTTCGCCAAATCTACCGCCAAAGGAATGACGTCATATCTAGACCTTGAATACCATCACATAGTGCATTTGTATACACTCTGCATACATACATGTAGTCGCTTTTTGTTTCGTTGTTTGCGTCAGTCACGGCACAGGGTGTATTATGTGTGGAGTATTCTTCAAAACTATGTGAAATCAAGCTCAGATTAATAGTCCATGTGAGTGTACCACTGTTCACAACTCAGGAATAAATTTTGTTGGTTTTTGTTTGTTTGTTTTTTGCAGTTTTACGTAGCTAGGCGGCTTGAGTTAAATATGACATGTATCATGGACGGCTTGATAAGGAATTAGCCTCCTTTAGATTTGCAATCATTGTGCAGAAATCGCATAAAACATTAAATCACCCTACTTCGGTACTGTTGACAGATGTTTGTAGCGTTATTACCATGGCATATTATTACTGCTACGTGATCCAATGTGTTTCAATGACATGTAATATTATCCTAAGCCTTAACTTTGTTTGGTTCATTTCACAGGGTGACTAGCCTTTTTAGAAAGTGAAAAAACACAGTGAATGGACCACGACCTATGAACCCAAGAACTCAAGTGTGTTTTAAGTGACCTCCAAGCCGTGTACCTGTCAAAAGAAAGCGTTGCGGGGGACTTGTGCACTTCAATGGATCAAGACATAGCTGCATTAGCAGAATCGTGTTCAGACACGATGCCCGCTGCTTTTGTAGATATTTAAGTCTGCAGAGTCTCCTTGTAAGCGACTCTGGACTTCCTCCAAGGCCCCTACAGTAATCGCAGCAACGCTGTTGCCATGGAAACCAGAATGCAATAACGCCCGCATCACTTTCGCATTGGATATAACATCTGAGTACATTACCAATCTCGCTACATTTGTTTTCGGTTTCAAGATTTCATTCCTTTCTATGAGATCGAGCGGGTACCGAAATGTCGTTAGAATTCAGGGGAAACAGACTGCAGACGAGGGCACAAGCCTTGCTTACCCAGCGAGAATGCGAAATGATGAAAGTTGCAATGGGTAAGTTCCGTGAGGACCACTCAGTGTTAACGTTTTGCAGAGAGCTGCAGATCATACTCAACAGTCCCGAGAAGCTTTCCCTGTTGAGGGAGCTCTACTTGGCCATTCCAGATCATTTGAAATCAGACTTTCAACAGCTATGCAGTCTCCACTTCGGCATCCACGGCGCGCGGGTCCTGCACGACCTGGTCGAGGAAACCTCGCAGACTCTCGACACATCAAACGCGAGAACTCCAACAAAGCAGGGGGAAGGTGTAAACATTTCTCTGCTCGGAAAAAGTCCCTCCCGCTCCGAGAAGAAAGGAAAAAGAACCCCTAAGAAAGACGACAAGGAAAGTAAGAAGAAAGAAAAGAAGGAGAGAAAACGGACCAAGAGCTCCCATCAGAGCCTGGAAACACTCTCGTCTGCGACCCGGTCATCGGAGAATGAAGGCGCTGACTCGGCTAATGCCGTGTCGGCAAGGGATATTAACATCAAGAAAGTAAAACTAGAACATAAAAACGGCGTCAGTTTAGGATTTTCCATACGCGGAGGAGTTGACCTCAGAACCGGGATATTCATCTCACAAGTGGACCTGGAAGCCAAGCCGAAAAGAAGGTAATTTTTGAACGTCCTAGATTTCCACTGATTAAATCTTGGTTGTAGTTTGAAGTAGCGGAACAGGAATAACAGAACTTGATCCGCCAACGTGTAATAGGTATTACCTGTGCGTGCGTAGAAAGAATGGGCATGGTGTTATACAGCATTTGGAGGTTGAAATGCCCACAGAAAGAAGAAAAATGACTCTCTGTACTGTGACCCGACGGCACATGCAATGTTGGGTATTTTCACTTTTAGTATGAAATAATAAGGAACAATTCATTTAGGTCTGCTGTGAACAGTAGCATGCCTTTTCACCTTGACACAAACAAGTAAACCAATTAAATTATATATTAGGGGTAACACGAATCTAAAATACACAGTAACGGTTAACAACCATTTTTCAGTCGGCCTGATGATCGTAAAACTCATCAAACAGTAAACATACCACTATTTCTGCGTCCTCAAATACGTACAACCTCAAAATAGGACAAAAGACAATTATACAAAAATAGCATAACTTGTTTACAGGAAGACAGCAAGTCGTGTGCCACCAGTGAAATGCGAATGTAAATGACAAATAAATGGCACTTTTAAAATATGTATTGGATCTTTCACACCGATGCGGTTTTATATCGGTACAATTTTGCTATTGCTATTGTCTTTATGTTCAGTGTACGTCGTTCTTACATGTCAATTATATTCCTGGCTGATATCACACATTATGTGACGTCATATCATGACGATCACCGGCTGAATAGAATATCCACCACGAACACTTATCAGTAGAAAATATGTGATAAAAATAGTCCCGCTTTTCCTTCGCTGCTCGAGGAGAGACTCTCATCGGTAAATAGAACATTTATAATGATATTATGTTAAATTCATCTCCATTAAAACTATTAAATTTTGAATGATTTAGATGAGTGATGAATAAAGAAGTATTAATTTTGTGGATTCGATCTCGTCGACACACATAGCGGATTATTTCTATTATCACGTGCCGTATTAATAAATCACCACGCTAATGTTGATTCCGCTATTCCAATCTCCAATGTCCAACATCTGCATCCAATTGTACATATTTTTATTACAAAAATTAACGTCAATCACGCATTAGAGGACCCTAGGAAATGGATCAGTGTTTTGATAGAGCAGTTCCATTCATCAAATTTCTATAGTAGGTGCATTTCCCCAACACAAACGACATCGCACTGCTGAATTCAATCTCGACGGGGCAAAACCGTCTGTTGCGGGTTTCCGGTGTAATGCTGAAACGGACAAAAGAGCGCGTCTGAATCGCGTTTCTGTTTCAATGATATTTGTATACTTGACAATATGGCAGGAATAATATTTGATTTATACTATTTCTTTGGAAGCAAGAAAAATATCACATTTGAGGGTGAGTGTTATAGATACGCACTGAGTTCACATTTCGCCACAAACACTCCACACTCATATCAGGTGGCATATGAATAGCTACCTCGCATGTACGTACTGTTTAGCAACAGCATAGAAACAGAATCATTTTCACTTTCACGGTCTGTGGTTCGCTCGAATTTCAGACATCATCCCGAATCGGAACAATCACAAACGTTGAAAGTATCGAATGATTTATATGATAAACCAATGCATTAGTTTCAAAGGAGAGCAGCGGTCTATAGGAAAACATAAAGGGACAAATAGCTTGAACGTAATATTTTTATTTTTGCTCAAGAAAACAAGTATGTTTTCTCTTTCTTCTACCCTACGGTAGGTTGCTACACAAGGTATTATATTTGCAAATACAGAGAACTGTGTGCAGTATACGATGTTATTGCTGACAAACGAATTGTAGCCCAGAATGGCATTCAGTTATCAACATCCGCAAGCTTTGTTGACCTATGGTACTCTAGGCATTTCGATATGTTTGGAATTGAACAACCAATTGCACTAAATAGATCATATATACAAACAGTTGGAACCTCATTGTTTGTGAAAGTGCTGTTTTCAGAGTCGAACGAAGGTTTCTCAATTATTTTACAATTTGGGTACATAATTTCCATATAATAAGGAGAGGTTTTGTTTCTCTCTCGCGGTGAAAATTAATGAGAGAGCGTCGATCCCCCTGTAGCGATAATGTTTATTTTTGCCGAAGACAGATCAAACACAGGTCAGATGCAGCAGCTGGTATAGGGATCGCACAATTATGTATATTGATTTATCTATAAAAAACTGGCAAACTAACCCCTGTGTTTTTTATTTGTATTTATACAGGGTCTCAAAGCTGGGGAAAGGATTCTGAAAGTCAATGACACAGCTTTCAAAAACATCACTCACGCTGAGGCGGTGGTGGCGCTAAAGTCTTCTCAGAAACTGACTGTGTACGTTGCCCAGCTTGGACAGATGCCGGGTGTCAGTGCACAAGTGCCCGTCCTGTCACCAAGACAACACGATGAGCCAGGCGTTAGGTCTCCCAGTAATCCGGAGAAGAGTATCACAGTGGTGGCAGACGAAGATGGATGGCTTGGTTGTAGTATAAGAGGGTAAGCACTTAGACATATTCATATTTACTCAGCAAAGTCATCTGCTTGTGTGGGTACGTATTCACTTACATATGTGCCCTGGGGCAAGCTGGTTATTATCGTAAAATGAAAGAATAATTTGAATACATAGTGCTTTCAATCTTTATGAGAGACCCGGAAGCAAACGCAAACGTCAACAAGGAATGAATAAGGCGGTTGTAGATTAAAATATTTGACTTATCTTCTAACCAGGGGATCAGACTACAATATGGAGGTGACGGTGGCTAGCGTTGACCCACTTTCTCCAGCACTCAGAGCAGGGCTAAAACGAGGCCAGAGAATATCAAAGGTAATTACAAACATGCACAGTAAGAACAAGGGAATTTGTTTGGAACAGTAGAGAAGACAACCCTACAAAGGTGGTAACCATAGCCTGTGTACACGACTGAACTAAATAAAATATCTGCAAGACCTATATAGCAAAGTCACGAAAGACATGATTTTATTCGCATGCACGTGACCGGCTCGTGATGTACTGGCGAAACCGATCAAGGCCGGTTGAATAAGTCGTTAAGTGAAACCTACAAAGAAATTAATTACGTTCAAAGGATGTGTTATTGATGTTTTAATTAATTCGTCCATTTTCTAATGTCGGTCAGTAAAACATTCTTTGTATGTATGTTTCATATCTTTTATTCAAGGTCAATGACGTCGTTGTTCGGAATCTCACTCACCTCCAGATTGTTAATCTGGTGACTGCATCTAACGTGGTCAGGTTTGTCGTCAGGCCACCAGGTATGTGCTGCCGATTTCAACGGACTAGTCAGCAATAGCGCCAGCTCGCGGTGCATTTCACCCACAATTATTTTGTATGGTTCCGAAACGCACTCGCCAAAACGAGTGACGATCTTGTGTTAAAATGACTTTGATGAAAACGGTCAGTTATTGCAAGTATGAGCAATTTTCATTACAAATAAATATGCCTAAAATGAGCTTCGGGAATGTCTCAAAGCTGTAATATTCATTAACCTCTTTGCTGGTTTTGTTTGACATGCAGTCAACGAGATTCTTTTTATATTGAAAACGTGTCTTAAAATGTACTCGGTTCGTGTGTAAGAATATGACGTACGGAGTGAAATGATCAAAATGAAATGTAGGTCCTGATCTGAACTCACTGGCCTTCGGTTCAAAACCCTCTAAAAACTCGCCTTTTGTTTGCTTCTATCTGAAAGGTAAATCAAAGCGATCCACTTCAATAAGCAGCCCCCGTGGTCAGCAAACCGGCAATCCTAACAGCGGGATGCCCAGCAACCAAGGAGGGAACCAGCATTCTCCACGGAGAGGTGTGTAATGCTTAACTCAGGATTTAAATACGGGCGTTATCTGCAAGGTGTACCTATTATCAAAAAGGTCCTTTAAACCCCCGGCAATAGGAAATATAATACTGAGTAACTCTACGCTGCGGCTGAGAAACGGTGGTTGAAAAAGCTACCTGAGGGGGAGGGGATACCGGGTAGAACTCCCATCACTACCTGCGAAACTCTGCGATTCTTATACTGAACACATGATGATGATGATGATGATGATGATGATGATGATGATGATGATGATTATGATGATGATATTGATGATGATGATGATGATGATGATGATGATGATTGTTATTATAATAATTATTTTGTCAGTTACTCGACGTCACAGCTCACCGCCGAAATCACAGCCGGACAGGCAGTTGTTGTCAAGACCGACCACGCCACTTCGAGCAGGGCAGAGCCACCAAGAAAACTTAGCGGCACTCGAGCAGGAACTTCAGTCAACTCCCCCTATATCCAGCTCCACCCCTCTACCACCACCGGATCACCCGGCGTTGGAGAGAAACCGGCAAACCTCAGGAAACATCCTAACAACAGTTCTCACTCAGACAGAACGGGAGCCGAGGATTGACCAAACCGCGGAACATCACGACCGAACCAGTAGAGAGAATACATCTGGAAGCTCGGTAGAAAACGATACGCCCAACAGCATGGAAGGTATGATGACTCCGGAACGTGCGATGCGGCTTCGTGACGAAAAGCTACGAAGGCTACAGCAGGGTACAGTGGGTCGTAATTTGGACTCTCCGTCAAAGGAGGCCGTGATACCATCAAAATTCCACGGTGATAATGTCTTGATGAGACGCTCCAGTAGTAAAGTACACGTCAAGAATCTATTCAACGCACATGCTGCCGGACATCTGCCGGACAACTCTCTGGACGGAATTAACTTTGGATTGTTCTCGCCGAAAGAAGAGGGTGATAAATCGCTGGCGGTGCCGATTGAATCCAAAATGAACATGCTCAGCACGCCTCACTCGAGGAGGAGAGACGTATCACCCGTCATCCCTCTCTACGATACTTCCATCGATAACTACAGCAGCGTCGACGGCAAGGTGTTGAACCTGCCGGCCAACGACGGACAAACACGAAGTCTTCCGAAGTCTCATCGTGAAACGATGCAACAGCTTCAACATCTACGCGACGTGGACGTCGATATGAAACTCGGCGACAGTGCCGACAGAAACGCTCTTTCAAACGCTCTGTCGACGGCCATGAAAAACAAAATGTCTCTGGACGACTCTCCAGTCATACGTCCTAACATTACGGACGAGGCCAATTCTGACTGGAGGCTCTGGTGATATTTCAAATATAACACAAAACGTACACAATACATTCCATATTCCAACATCAGGAATAAAACACCGACAGAGTATAGTTTCGCAGATTCTATGATGTCAAATCAGGCAGCCATCTCACGGGAATGCTAGCCCAAGTCAGAACATATATTCTTATCTTGTAAAACAGCACCTCACTCCTGCTCGTTTGTCCATGAAATGTTGCAAAAGGCCTTCAGAATTGCGCCGCCAATTCAGTTTCCGTACCTGATATATTTGTGAATGCTCTTTCCCTGTGATATTATTTCCAGATTTGGGAAAGGTTGCGCGGAAAGTCTTTAATTTCATTACCTTTTTCATGGTCAAGGACCACAGGAAAAGTAACTTCGGCACAAGTCAATTCATTGAGCGGGCTTTGCGCGATCAAGATGCTTGCTCAGAGTCGGCCGATTGAAGGATAAGGTGTTGCTTTGATTAATGGAAACGCAACGTTTTTGGCCTTATAGTTGTGAATGCAATGCTTGCTAGACCATATAACTCAATTGCACTCATAAGATATGTATTTCATTTCCGATTGTTTTTCATTGATTATGCAAAATGACTAAGTATGCATATAATATTAATTTCCCAATTACCCATAATCTCAACATAGCAATTTCTACACAGTAACATCAAAATTACATATTTCAGTATTATTAATTATTTTTACTTCGTTTAAAATCATTTTGGAGTATGCTTTGCCAAATTTTATATCTCGTCAGTTTAATTTTCCAGGCATTTTCTAAAATCCGGCCTTTGTCTTTCCATCAATGTTTTCACAATTTTCAAATGACCAAACTCGTTACAAATTTGAATATTTCCGTCTCATTTTCCTGTTAACGTCAAATTCAATATCCGTCAATGCGGGTTTTTGACACCAAACTGTAAACCTCATAAACATTTATATCTTCAGGCAACTGAGCTTAATTAAGATTAAAATTAAAAATTGAAACTTAACATCAGTATTAACTTCAGATTTATGTCACACTTTTTAAAGTTTCGGACACAAACATTATTATTTGTCATTTCAAGTAAGGTTAAGCGTGTGCTTTTGTTTGAATTATCGCCTGAAACTATTGATTTATTGGATGTAAAGTTTGCGAAGTATTTCCTTTTGCCAAGTAGTCTCACGAGACTAACAAGTTTGAAATTTCTATGCCATGTTGGAGTGACATCACCAAAAAGAGACTTCTCGGCGGTCTTGTGCGTACAATTCTTCAGTTTCAAAGAAAAGATTTGCAAAGTACTGTTTTTATTACAGAATTAAATCGCATATGTAGAGAGGCTATCACATAGTCAAACACAAAAGATCGCGAAAGATGATGTCTCCGTAAACGTTCTCACTCCAGCCAAGGGTAATGTTTCCATAAGTAGAGCGTTCACCGCGTTCCTGTCCGTACAGAAAAGAATGCATTCCACCTTCAAGGTCTAGTGGGGGCGCTATATCAAGTTGACACGTAAACACCGAACCCCAAAAATGCAGCAATCATAATCACAAAATCGATAAAAGTGACAGTACTACCTTGAGGCTTTTCGACATTCACTATGCAACTATCGGAAAGTGGATGCACAAGATAAAACTGTGAAGCGACCTCTTGTGGTAGAGATAGACAAATAGATAGCAAGCAACAGATAAACGACTTGCGCTACAGTGCAACATTTTCATCCGAGCCGTAAGAAAATAGCAGAGTCTAGTCCTTTGATCAGTATTACATAAATTACGTTCTAATATTTATGCAAATCAGTGTCAGCAGGACTGAAATTAGGAGACAGTAGCCATAACTTTTGAAAAGTATACATACGTACACACATGCATACATACATACATACCGGGGGGGGGGGGGTATATATATATATATATATATTATTATATATATATATATATATATATTATATATATATATATACCTTTGAGTTTGATAATTTGTTTTCATAATTTTTCCATTGTTTCTTATGATTCTCTATTCATTTGTAAATTAGAGTATATTTCTATCAAATCAGGAAGTTCTAAGTGTGGTATAATATAATATATTGCATGTGATGTTGAGAGAAAATTAAAATGTTTGAAAATGGTTGAAAGTTGTAACTTTTGTCCTGCCTTTCATTTCATCTCCCCGCCATTCTGGTAACTGTAATCAAAATTTTTGGTGTGTGTTTGCGTCTATCTCCGTTTTCTTGCAAAGAAAACTGAATGTGAATTGCTTTTTCTAGCAGCAAACCAAACCAACACCATACTAAAGAACGGTTTCGCATGGTCCGCCTCACCGCTATACCCAGGCTCCATTGTTAAAGCTGTGTAAAAAACTGGCCGTGATCTTCCCTCTACCATTTTGGTATAAAAAATTTGGTCACGCTTCATCAAAGGAATTATCGTTAACGTGACTAGAAATGCCAGAGTGACGTTCTAACTTTTATTTCAAAACATGGAAAAACTTTCAGTCGGATATGCAACATTCAAAATCTAGACGAAATATATTTTCAGCACTTGTAACTAGTATGCAGTATTCTTCACCGGAGCTTATGGAGCGCCCTCTATAGTGTTTGGATTTGTCCTTCAAGCTATCGCTACCTCCTTCAGAAAATTCTCTCTTCTCTGTTTTCGTTATCATGCAGGAGGAAATAACTTATCGTAATTGACAATTTCAAACTATAATTTTAGGATTTCTGTGACATCTACACTTGGTGATGGGAAGCGAGCAGAGCTTTTTTCAAAAACTCCTTAGAAAGTGGAAATTTTAATTGGAGTCTTGTTTGGAAAGTTATGTAACTATTTTCGGACAGCTCATCAGCAGTTGGAGGGAATTGAATACAGGGCCTCAACTGCAATGACGATTCCAAAACAGTAAATGACAAAAGTATACACAAGTTGTTGCATTATTACTTGTAAGTTTATTGTGCAAAGTCTCCAATCTCATTGCCTACTGCATACTAATATGCCCCATCTTATCAACACATTTAAATCTGATAAACTCTATGAAAAGTTAAGGAAAAATGTCTTTTCCCTTGGTGAACTTTGGCTTCTTAGCAATACTATACTTTGAATTTTCCACCTGAACAAAACATCATAGCAGAATGCAACTGTGAACTTGAAGTAAATAAAGTGGAAAAGAAAGGGTCTTCGATAATCTTCCTTCGGTTTGTAAAGCATACAATCAATTTCTAAAATGTACAATTTCTTCTGATCAAAAGGATGCAATGATCAAAGTCCTCGTCCTGCCTGATTTTGTAAATACATAAACTGAATTCAATGAGAAAACTGGAAGACGATATTCCAATAAACTGAAGAATTGTCAATCTGAAATTGCTCCTATTACGATCTCCGATGTTGAAAATATTCCTAAGGACTGACTGTGACCAGGAAGGAGGAGGGGCACTGGTCGAGTCTACCCTATTTCACAGTGGTACTGGTCCACTCTATGAGCTGCCCACTGCAGACAACAAGATATTTTCCATTTTTAGTACAGGGATGGGCATGCGGCACACAAGGACAGTGTTCTCATTGCAGTTGCTAGCGATCTATTCCATGTTAATATGGCATGAAGAAATTGTGCAAATGATATGTAAACAATAAGTAGTTTTTAAAAGAAGTGCTTAACATAAGTATAAAAGGGCCCCTGTTCTAATGAGTGTGTTTTTCGTTCATTTGAGGAGCAAAAAGTCCAAAAAAACTTGGAGTTGGGATAAGTATTTTCAGTTTGGTTGGTGGAACCCCATACTCAGAAATGTTGGGGTCAAAGTTACAGTGCTATAGAACTCTTTGTTGGTTTCTGATGGCTATGAAAGGTATGATGTGGGTTTCTTTAGAATAATCTGGTAGCTATGGCAACACTGCAATCAACAACATGAGTGTGATTCATTTCATGGCTTGCGTCAACTCTTTATTGTAAGGCAAAACTGCCAGTGAGGTTTTGTTCTTCCCTACTGGTCTATCAAATTACTTTGACAATGTAGCTCTGTGATGAAACTTGCAGCTGAGATTTTTTTTTTTTGAAATCAACACCAACATGGATAGAGGTCAGCCGCAATTTGCATGTATGCATTGTGACCTTTCAACCCTCCCTATTCAAGAAAGCATCCACAGTTACTGTGTCTTTAAGTATAAATCCACTTTTCCAAAACAAGCATCCCACGTGAAGTGATAAGTGTTGCCGTCTAAAGCAATCTAATTTTCATATTTTCACAGTACAAACGTCATCTTCCCTACATCCATCATGCACTTCTCTTGACCCTTTCATGTGCACAGAATGGTTGCAGTTAGAGTTGACGGTGGAGAGAGACTTAGGAACACACAACACACACAAAAACCTTGTGGTAAACCACAAATCTGTAAATGTACAATTATTAAAAAACAATTGATTTCTGTGCTAAAATATGAAAATTTTAAAGCGTCTTACATAACTGTTTCCTAATTGTCCTTCATTCACAAAATAAACTGTACATGACTCTACATATTATGTACAAATCTTTTACACTGATAGCACTGCTAGGGCTCTGCATTTCGTAAAATTACAGCAAATGCATTTCACAAGCTGATAATTTGTATCTATATCGTGAATTTCAGTATATCTACATAGTACAGCAATTTTCCTGATTAAGTCTGTAAATTTTGGAAATATCTGAATCTATTGACCAAGGGACTGTGGATAACGAATTCACGCACACGGCAAGGGAAACTCATTGCCGTTGATTTCAAATCCTGTCTCCTATCCCTTGAGTGAAAGTTTGGAAGTGCGATAAAAATAAAAGAAAGCAAAGAGAAAATATGATCTGAACTCCCGTTCCCTCTCCTAAAAAATGATAAATTGCTGAAATGCACTGATGATAGTTAAACTGCTGTAATGTTTTGGAAAGAAAAGTATTTTAAAACAATCTAAAGTGTGATTAAGTGTACTGCACAGACATGGTTTGCATGGCATGTACTTAGTGTGTACTTATAAATGACAACCGAAAGAAACCAACTCCCCATTCAACCTGTGCTTGTCATGTGCATGTTGAATATATCCACAGCCAAGTAGTATAGGGTGGCTACATACATGAATGATGTCACAAAAACATAGCTATGTCAGCATCATCAGAATGACTCCCTCACTTTATATAATCAATTATATTACAGCATTCTCTATGAACTAAATCCACAAATCTTTTGTTTAAATGTTGCTTGCACCCTGAAAATTTGCAATTCCATGTAAAATCATCAAAATCCATTTTTTTTCTTATTTGGAGAAAAGCTTCAGTGAATTGTTTCCACTTGGTATAAAATTATCAAATACTACTCTAAGAATTCTTTTTCACTTTTTATGAAGTAAACATTTCCAGGCAACAAACAGGTGCCCAGCTGATGCGCATAATTCTTGTTTCTTCAGAAAACACCAATGGCCTGCCATTGTCCAGAGACTTGAACAAAATTGAAAGTCAGCATCAATATAAAAATTGTAAAAAAATGATCAGCGACATACAGAAATGTTGTCATTCATATTCTTGGCACTTTTCAATTCAAATTCTGCAATCTTCAAAATTAACCTCTTTTAAAATAGCTACTCTCAAAAATTCCAGCGAAGAAAAAGAAGTTTCATCCAACAGTTCCCCTTAAAGAAATCCCTTGATGTAAACATTAGTGATGAAAGATATGATCTCTGACTGTTAGCATTTCTGAAGTATTTGTGTCAATTTTTGAAGTTCTTGAAGTTTACTTGAATCGTTTCTATTCCACTACATTAACAGTTCAACTTGTTTGAGTCGGGAAGAATTCCCATGAGTTGGCAATGCTTCAGATTGACTTGCAGGCAATGCTACAAATGAGTTTTCAAATTCAGATCTCTGAAAGAAGTGTCAGACTTTCAGATGTCATACTTGATAGACAATTCTCCCACCATTGTTATATTGAGTGTCACATGTCAGTGTATCTGTGTAGCTAGCACCACTGTTAACTGAGGTCTGTTTAATTTTACTGGCACATGCTCTGTCCAGAACTAAAACATCAAAAAATCAACATGAAACTGGTATGTAACCTTTGACTTCAAGAACACCATTATGCACTGAACACAATTCCAGAGATGGGTATTTATCCAAGGATAAGGATTTAACAATCACTGATAACAATCTAGTGACTGGGATAACAACTCTCATCAAGCAATGTATAAGCTGGTGACCTATGACCTATCCAAAGGTCTTGAACCCCATGTCACATGGGACATAAAAACTTGTTCCAGATCAGAGTCACCCACACAGATGCATATGTTCACAGAAAATCAAACCAAAATCAACTGACAACTTCACAGGTAGGAAATGAAATAAATTCACATATAACAATTTCTAATTATCTCTCCCTTTCAAAAAAGTTAACAACTTTGTTATGGAATGTGATGTGAGCATTATTGCAAAAATCACTTTGGATTAAAGTGTTAGTATTTAAAAATTGATGAACATTTGAACATGTGAAGTCACTTTGCATGCTAGCTTGAAAAAAAGACAACTCCAAATAATTACGTTATTCTTTCAGTTTAAATGAAAAAGGCTGCACCTCTACTAGTGTTGGTTGGAAGTTAAAAACCGTATGCTACAGATATTGCCATTTAGGGTACTGTCTCAACATTGAGGCTCAGGGCAGAGATGACGTGAGAAACAACGTAGCTGATACTAATTTATATACATGGTCTTACTCAAACTTACTTTAAAACTAATGGATGACTAATGTTTGGCACATACTGTCTTGCTGTTGAAGGTTGATTCCCTATAATTGACAATGTTTTCAGTGTGGAAGTGAGTTACTGTACTGGTATTGGATCTGTGATTTCCTGAACATAAGACTACTGATTTATGCAATGTAAACAGCGCCCTCAACGTCCTTGTGGATTGCTATGTTAGGTTTCTTTTCATTTACTTACTACATATAAGGCAGCTTGCAGAGCCTGGCGACCATGTATGCATGGGGTGATGACCCTTGACATAAGTTATGACGGCAAAGATGTTTTATTTTTCCCTAAAACACAATAATTGATATCTTTTCAATTATTTTGAAATTTTCAAATTATCTTAGTAACTTTATTGCTTTATTGCTTGCTAGTCTTGATCAAACTAAAAAAAAATTATTGAAGCTTGGGCCACAATGTTTGATGAAACACTCAGAAGCTTTGTGGAATTGCAATGGCATTGACTGTGTGGCCATGGAAAAAATTCTCATCGTACTTCAGTCATTTACGTGCATCAGTGTATCAGCGTGCTATATTAGCAGCCGTCGCAAGTTGTTAAAGTGATTTTAAAATTTGATAAAATCTAGACTGATATCAGAAAAATCCCGCCTGGTGGTCAAATGCTCTGAATAACAAATTATTTGATGGAAATCTACAATACTGAGGCTTTGCAGCTGATGTGGGTACTTTGCTTCACAAACTGCAGCTTTTTGAACTACTGTGCCATATGTCAGTAATTTTCACTTCACACTGCACTGCGACACAGCTACAGTAATACTTATTGCGATATGCTTATCTTGCTGACCATTGAGCAATAACTGGCTGTGATTGTTCAATTATCGAAGAATGTAGACACAGCCACTATCCCTTGGCAGCACCCTCATTTGTTAATACTAAATTTTCATTCAAGCTATATTTCAAACTATGGACATGTTCAAACAAAAACCATCTATGTATACAGTGTATCACTGTGTCTGATTGGAAATGTTGGCTAGAAAGGCCTTTGTTCTTCCAATCCGATGACACATTGTGATGTTTGGCAAAAACAGAGTATGTTGACATCAATCCCTGAAATAAATCAAACTGATACCGTAGGGTCTAGATGTTTGTATTTGGTGGAAAATCCTTCTCCATTCATTTTCTCTGTCACAGTGAAGGTCATGTAGCATTTATTGGTATTTGATGAGTTCTATGTATCTCCCCTGGGAGACTGAACATCACATGTGGGAGACATCTCAGTAAACACATGTGCAATGAATCTATCACTGTTAATTGAACCATCCAGAGCAATAGAAAGATTGAGAAAGAGAGAGAATGATGCCCTGGCAGGGGGTTAATACTGTAACTTATCGAGTCTCTGAGGGAGTGTCTTTTCTACCTTACTGTCAAATACCTAGGAGTTAAATTGTTAACTGCATTACAAGTTCAAGTTTTTCTTTCTCTGAGTTTACTTCCGGTTTGAGCTTCGTTTTCTTATGAAATCCTACCCCTCTCCCGTCTCCCAGATTCTTGGGATAATGTTTGATTTTTTACACTGTCAATAGGCTTTGGGGAGACACCATTGGAACAAAAGTGCGGGGTGGGTCACATTGAACAGATTGACTCCACAGACCACTACCGATACGACCTTTACGTTCTGTGATGCGCGATGTAATTCTTGATGTCTTCGACTACGTCTTGTCTGTCTAACTGGGGTCTGAGTAGAATTTCTATGAGATGGTTTAGCGTCGCGTTGGGATTCACTCCCCAGTCCGTAAGCAAAGCTTTGCATGGGTCTTCCTTATATCCGTACACATGGATGTCCTGCATCGTTTTGCCCATCTCATCTGAAAAACAGCCAGCAAGGAAATACAATCACACTTTTTGCGATACCTTTCGGGGTTTCTGTGTACAGAGCGAAGGCAATTTCAAAATTTCAGTTCAAATAGTGGATGATATGGAAGGAACTCTTCCTGAAAGATATTTCTCCAAAATCCTAGCAAGTCATTAATATCAATTAATCAACATATATGTCATATATCAACATTAATATGTAATTATGCTGTTTTCAATGCCTTCGGATTCATAGGTATACCTGTAATCATTCGCACATCTCCTGGGTGACGGGCCGCTTTACTAATTAAAGGAAAGTAATCCGCGTAAATAAAACACAAAATCATGATAAAAATCATGTAATTTGTTACAATAATTTTGATCCATCCACATCAAAGAAACATAGGGCCAAAGTCCCTGAAGCTACTACTATAGACATGGATACAAAATTAAGTATTTCCTGACTGTATGACATTATCTCACTAAGGTCATCCTAGGGACCTGTAAACCAAATATTAAGGCTGTCTGACCAGCAGTTTTGAAAAAACAAGCGACCCAACAGTTGACAAAGCTCTGCTTTGTTATGTAGAGAATAACTTTTTGTGACACATGTATTGATGAATAAGGTGGATATCTTTGATAGCTCATTTCAGAATGGCCTGACCAAAAATGGCAAAATTAGCTGCAAAAATACAAAATTGATGATTTCATCATAATTTCCATATATTACATTAAGATAAAGCCTAGAAACCAGTATACCAAATATCAAAGCTATCAGATGAGTAACTTTTGAGAAACAAATCTTTTGACCAAAAATCGCAAAAATTGACAAAAAAATACAAAAAAGGGAAGATTTCATCAAATTTCAATATATCACACTAAGACAACCCCTAGGAACCTGTATACCAAATATCAAAGGCATCAGACAAGTAGTTTTTGAGAAACACATTTTTTGACCAAAAATGGCAAAAATTGCATCAAAAATACACAATTGCAGATTTCGTCATATATTCAATATATCATATTTGGTTCATCTGTAGGAACCTGTATACCAAATATCAAAGCTGTCAGACAAGCGATTTTGATGAAATAAAGTTTTGACCAAAAACGACAAAAAAATTCCTTGAAAATACAGATTTGCACATTTCATAACAATTTGAACAAATCTAAGTTGGGTTATCCCTAGGATAAACTAACATTGGTATAACCAAATGTGAGCTAAAAAAAATAGTTTCTCAAAATCATATTTTTGATCTACACAACAAATATCAAATCAGTAAGTACTGCGGTTCTCAAGATATTTGAGTGGACGGACGCCTCACAAACGGACATACATACATACATACATACATACAGACTGACGACGGACGCCGGACAGATACCCATCCCAATAGCTTCTATAGACTATAGTCTATAGTAGCTAAAAATAAGAAGACTGTTCATGTCATAAATATTTAATTCCATGGAATTTTTCTCTGTTTGACGTCATCGCCTTCGGCTCGAAGTTGTATGGCTCCACGACACTCGTATATGATGACGTCAAACAGAGAAAAATACGAAGGGATTATATATAATTATCTGTGCCTATCAGTACATGTATGTGGGTGAGTGTTTCAACAGAGTGTCTGCTCACCAGCCAGTCCTCGCCAGTCCCGGGTACCTATTGTCATCTTCACATTCATATGATTGCAAATGATTAAGAAGAGAGGGTAGGGTATGTTCCTGATGTGAGTCTCTAGTCCCACTGGGATGGGCTGCATTTCGTATGAGTTGTTTGCAGGAGCGACGCCGTGGCCATTGACAGCGTGCATGCAGCGCTGGTTTCCGTTCTGATGTGTATTCTGTGGGCGAAAAGTAGGTGAAAAAAATATAAGAGATGAATCCTAAGAGAGTAGAGTGACGGGAAAAGATATAAACAAGGTAATATTTCATTGCTTTGAATTGCAAAGCTTGGCGTCCGACATCGTGCAGCACAAATCACTATTAAAAGCGATCACAGGCAACGGATGTGCAGTGCAATCTATCACGATCTACTGAACTATCTGTGGGTGTTATTTCGACTCTCTATTGCGGTTTGGAGACACTGTGTGGATACAAGCTCAGTTGAGTTCTGGTTTACTGCTGTGATTTTACTGAAATTCTCTCACTTCCCACTCAGTGCCGCTACTTCAGTGCAGAAATATGTTGAGGGTACCTTCGTACTGTCCCCACATTCCTAACACATAACTCATCGGAGTAACTTATAAACTAAATATGGTTTCTTTAATAAATTTTCTGCATGGGGAGGACAGGGCAGGACTTAATCTATTTAACATTCTGATTATTTGAAAATTTTTCTGAGTTGATTTTTGTACCACTAACATCGAATTTCTAATTACATACATTCCAAGGTTGATTTATTACATTTATTACACTCATGATTTTTACAAGGTTAGAATTCGACAGGATTATCATTAAAATCATGTATCACAAGCCCATTGAGTGTAATCTGAGCTGTGTCTTGCATTCTGTCAAGGCAATAATTTTACCTTCAGTAATGGAATTTATGATGTGATACATATTTCAGAATAAAGTGACTTGAAATGACAAATTTAATCTGCATCATCGGAGACTTACAAGGCTAGAATTGGAGACAGTGCACTGTCACAGGGACTGATTTATCAGACTGAGGTTGGACATAGTGCCATCTCAAGCCTGATATATGTCTGTAACGGTGACAATGGCTACTGAGTTGCTGGTCAAATCCATAACACCTTTGTCATGTTTGACATTTAGCTGTGATTATTCTTTACACGATATGTCTACTTCAGAGTTGGATCACGCAACAAATCATGAACGGTCAGGCAGAACATCCAATATTTATATATCTATGCTTTTATGCTTTCTTATCAAATGTCCCTTTTCTTTTTGATGAGAACATTTTTTATTCTATTTGAGATATGTCACTTCCATCAGTGAGGCTGCCAATCTGATAATGTTATCATTACAGTAACTGGAGTTTCAAACAGACATTTGATGCCATTCCTAAACCACTCTTGACCGAACTAGTTTGACAATAGCCATAAAGATATTTTTTATATCAAATATGAAACAAGGCAACAAAAATTCTCACAGCAAGGAACATGCAGCTATGGGTCTGATGCTATGGGTCTGATAAAATTGTATTTTTTGTGAGACTGAAGTTACTAGCCACGCATTTAATCGGAAATACTTCCCCCTTCATGCCAAAGAACAATGGAGAGATTACGAATGCATTCAGGGTTCAAAGGTCAAAGGCCCAGGGCAAACTCTCACATTTATTGCGGTAAGCTTGTTGCTTGGCATACAAGTAAGTTCAATGAACTCAAGTAAAAATAACAATAAAATGTTTAAAACACAAGCAAGCACAAACTTCTGAAGACAAAAGTATAATTTTCTGTCAACTTACATATCATCAGATTTCACCAACACCCATGAAAATACACCCACCTTGAAAACTTTAATTGATATACTAGTATGGCTATTACAGATGCTCGCTAGGCTAACTTTCTGGATTCTAAAAATCAGAAATTGAAACAGAAATGTTCCACCAAATTGTTGAAAGTCACTAGTTCATCTCCTAAGTATTGCATTGAGACGAGGTAGAGTGCCAACAGGGAATTGAAGGAGGACCCACATTCAACCTCAACAGAGCAGTCTCCATATCTCTACCCTTAGTAATAACTAAGTACAAACACACAAGTATAAAGCTGATTGATACGAGTACCCCTAGCATGATGGTGATTGATACGAGTACCCCTAGCATGATGGTGATTGATACGAGTACCCCTAGCATGATGCTGATTGATACGGGTACCCCTAGCATCTATAAACAGATTTTTTGTTCTTGCCACTCTTTTTATGCCAATCAGAGTTTAATTGATACAAAAGTTAGCATTAAAATTGATTGAAACAATTATTGCAAAGCCATGTAAGCAGAACTTATGTTCACTGAGTTGAATAATAATTATAATAAGTATAACTGCTATTACTACTTCCATTTTTTGATCACGTGTTGACACACGTGAGCATATGTCGCAGCGATGTCTGTCTGTCTGTCTGTCTGTCTGTCTGTGTGCTCAATATCTCAAAAACGGCTCATCAGATCAGAATCAAATCTGGTACATAGATTCAGTTTGCAAATGGCAAGAACTGATTAGTTTTTGGTGGGTGTGGCTTGCTTACTTTTTGCTCATTTGCATAATTAATGATTTTAGAAAAAACGGCTATACATTGAGAACGACTGCACACAATTTGATGAGATTTGCTACAAATGTTGATCACATCAAGATATATCAGCTGTGCAAGTTATTAAGGGGTGACGTGAAAGATAATTACTAATTTGCATATTTGATGAAATCTACTAATTAGGCATATATATCTGAATTTACTCAATCAAAATTGACGAAACTTGGTATGCATATTGAGGATACTATGATTTAACATTACTGAAAGTCAATAAGCATTTTTACTTCATCCAAATCCTAATTTGCATATTTAATGACCTTTTGAAATTAAGGATATATATTTGAATTTACATGACCAAAATTGATGAAACTTGCTATGTACATTAAAGATACTATGATAGAACATTATTAAATGTCATTAAGCATTTTTAGTTCAGCCAATTCCTAATTTCCATATTTTTATGAACTTTCCTTATTAGGGGTATTTATCTGAATTGACGAGACCACAGTTGACGAAACTGGCTATGTACATTAAAGATACTATAATAGAACATTATTGAAAGTCATTAAGCATTTGAACATTAGCCGATTCCTTATTTGCATATTTAATGAACTTTCATAATTTAGGATATTTATCTGTATTGACTAGACCAAAGTTGACGAAACTTGCTATGTACATAAATATAGTATGATACGACGTTACTGAAAGTCATTAAGCATTTTTACTTCATCCAGCTCCTAATTTGCATATTTAATGAATTTTCGAAATTAGGGATATATATTTGAATTTACATGACCAAAATTGATAAAACTTGCTATGTACATTAAAGATACTATTATGTAGGCAAACATTATTGAAAGGCATTAAGCATTTTTACTTCAGCCAATTCCTAATTTGTGTATTTAATGAACTTTCCTAATTAGGGATATATACTTGGATTTAATTGATCAAAGTTGGCATAACATGCTATGTACATTGATGATTATACCAGGTTATACCAATATTGATAGTCATTTCGCACTTAAGTTTTCGTGTCAGCTAATTTATAGTTTGCATATCTAATGAGCTTTCAAAGTTTGGAATATACAGTTTGAAGGACTTGACCAAAGGCATGCAATTACACTTGCTATATAAAGTGGTGATACAACAGTCAAAGAAATTAACTATTTCTATTTCAGCTACATGTAATTGCATATTTGAATACTTAATGACCTATAAAGTTAATCTGTGGTGAATATTGTTCATTACGTTGATCATAATACTTTCAATGAAGTTGCAAACATGTGGCAAAGGTTCAAATTTACACATAACTTCAATATATAATGAAACACGTGAGCATTTACAGTTCATATCTAGTTATTGTTTTCATTTTTGTTTTGATTATTGATAGTTTAAATTACTTGCCCTCTGTAGGTTAAGCCAGACTATCCAAACCCTTTTCTTTTTTCTTTTTTTTCTCCTTTTATTAGTACACTGCAATAGTCCCTGAATTATTAAAAGTGAATCTTACCTTACTGATGCATGGCATTGGACCATCATTGTATAAAAGATCTCCCTGGTTGACAGAATTGAGATTGTTACGGTTGACGTCTTCTGACTGCAGCATGCTGTGTCCATTGTTGCCCCCCTCACACTTGGCTTTGCGGTCGATAGTTCTCCTAATTGTGTCCTTGAGGGGACTGTTCCAAAGCGCCAGACAAGTACATCCGTTGCCTTGGCTTGGTGTCGGAGTTGAGACAGTGATTGGAGTCACCACACCGCCATCTTTGGTTGGAGTGTGAATGGGTGATGGCTGCGGCGATGAGGTGATCTTGACCTTGACACTGCAGGCCTTCTTGCCTCTTACACTGTTTGCTACGGCATTTCCTGATGTTATTGTGATGTCCACTTCCTCTCCCTCCATGGAAACAAGCACCGGATTGTCCACTGACTCTGGCTGGGCTAGACTGTGATACTGGGAAGTTGCCATCCCATTGGAAGGGACTTGTGTAATGTGGTATTGACTATCAAATTGCAGAGAGGTCGGTCTGTGAATGTTTCTCTCACGAGGCTGTTCAGGTGCATCGAACATTGGAACAGGCCTGGACGTAAACAACTGCGATGTTCCAGTCCCTTGTGAGATGCTACTGCCACTGAGAGGCCGCTTCTTGGCTTCTACTGTGTTCCCAGTACCTGTATTGTGATGCTGCTTTGAAGTACGACTATGTGGCATCCTTGCAGATGGATGACTCTCAGCAAGCTGCTCTGACCTACCTGGCAGGCTGCTTCTTTGGTCAGGTGGTAAATCTATCTTGATATCGGTAGGGTTGAGGGGTTTACGTTCCCGCAAACCTTTGGGCCGTTGTATGATGATACGTACTGTTTCTCCCTGGCTCCTATGTACTATAGACGCTGTGTTTATACCCTGCATGAAAACAAGGGAGCAGTATGGTAAAACAGCTAATATCTGTACAAATTTAAGTATTCTACTCCTAGGTGTTGAAAAGTTAGATTTGTACTTCTCTCTTGCAGTCAGCTAACTGTAACTTAAAATTGTTGCATCAGAATTATACAGACCTTTCTTGTGTCCTGTAGATGCTGTCCATTCACAGACAGTATTCTGTCCCCTTTCTGTAAACTGCCGAGGGCAGGACTGTTTGGGAAGACTTCCTTGACCAGGGTGAATACTTCCCATGGATTTTCTTTATTCTATGAAACAGACAGAGAGAGCGAGATTTTGATATCAATACAGTGTATTTCACATGATCATGAACTGGTGGTCAAGTTCAACCCAGATGAACACCTTTCTACACCCCTACATGTAAATGTCCCACTTCTAATTATATCATAGAATTTGGTCATAAAAAACACAATTTTTAAAGTAGAGTATGATTTTGACACTAAAAGAATAGTAAAACAACAGAGTGATAACTACAGCATCTAAGGGCATTGGTTGGATAACACAATACAATTACACAGTACCTGTGGAGAAAATAGTTTGGGCTGCAAGGTGACGCATTACTGTGATCCATCATCGGGCAAACATTACAAATAATTTCCACTTAAAAATTATGTTCTATAGGTTCCCAAAGAAATATAATTGACATCTTCGACAAGACTTTAACATCTTTCAAAGTCTTGCTTGTGCTTGAAAATACCTTATACCGGTATTTTATATTTATACATCCAATGAGAGAAATATTGTTGTTGTTAAAATTTTCTTTGAGACCTGAAATTTGACAATAAATTGTTTCAATGAGGGGAAGTCTGTTATGCCTTTTATGAGTAATTTTTCCAGAGCAAAACAAGCATTTTATTTTGCAGACATGGGTATACATTTTCTGTGATTACTCTTTCAAAGAATTTAACCCAGTACTCAGACAGTCTCAATTCAAAATGTTTGAGCAGGAAACACATTGACTGAACCAGAAATGACAACTGTCAACCCTTCATCACATCAGGACTGTTTTCTTTTGACTGCAAGACCCTTGCTTTCAGAAATGGCACAGTACGTAAGACATCACGGCGCTCCTGTCTTTGAGAGTGAAAGACAGAATGCTGCAGCTGGGTTATTTGATTTCCGGTTGGAAGACTGTGCAGTGAGCTGAGAGTGAAAAGAAAAAATTGCACCTCCTGATTCTATCATAGGAGGTTCAGCAACACAGACAGCATATTGATGTATTCACCGCACGGAAGTGACTTCTTTGAAGTGCAAACCATTAGATAAGGATGAAAAGTTTGCAGGATTTCTTGAAGTCGCAAGTCTTTTGTGAGGAGATGTTATCAGTGAGCTGTTCGTGACCACTTCATTGATAAATTAGACATCATACACAGCGTTACACACAGCTGGCTGATTTGACAGAGGACACTTGATGTCTGACTTTCCAACAGAAATATCTGAACAGAAAGTTTTAATAATTTTAATATTTGCAGGTCTGGTATTTTTTAAAGGAAACTTAGCAAGAAAGGAAATGTGCATTCTGACAAAAAATTTGCGATGAAACAAATAAACTTCTGTTTGGTTACGTTTTTACGCAATTCCAAAATGCAGTGGCATATTTTTTTGCCAGTCTGTATGCAAAAAAGCCAGTATCATTACTGACATGGCTCTCTGTGTCTGTGAGCAAATATCATGACGTATGTCCCTGTATTATCAAAGGCCATGCCTCAAGTTATTAATCTCTGAGTGGATCAATTTTGTTCTCCGGCACGAAATCATCAAAAAGGCAACTGAATGCCCCGTAAACAAAAACCAAATAGCATTGATGGTCCCATAAAAGACAACTATATGTTTAAAACATAGCATGCCAATTTTTACCAAGCATTTTATCATATGTTTCGGCATAAAAATTTAATTATCATTATTCATTCTGTGATGAATTTTGGCCGCCTAGAGGCAACCAGCACTTTCATCATAGCTAATGATTTTCATAGCATTCTTTATACTTAAATCACAATCTCTATAAAATGTTGAATGATGGCATGATTATTTATTTGTGTCAGGATTTTGTACTTGGTGGCCTAGATATCTTTGAAAGTTGGAAGGGCAGAATTTATATTTGTAATCTGTCCTGTTTTGTTATGTTATTGGAAATTTGCTGATTGTTTGATATACTGTAATCTGATTGGCTGTATTGCACAAAGCGCAGACTCAGAAATAATTATTTTTCATTCTGTTACACGGGCAATATCATGGTATCATGGAAGGGTGATTTCAAATTACTGTTTGTGGCCACTTCCACTACTGAGGAAATGCACTGTTCTGTAAAGGGTTTGATAATTTTCTCATGCTATGAAACTTACTTTTCATGTGTATTAAAGTCAAATATCATGGAAAACATTGCACAATCTACTCTACACAATTTATGCTGAAGTTTTTGTACAACTAGTCAATTCAGTGATGAGAGTTGGAGCATAAATATTTTATTTCAAAGCTTGAAGATTGATGTATACACTCTACCTACATATTCCACGTACTAGGTCTGTACTGTCCTAGACAAAATGATCAATGACAAAAACTGCAACACTAAAACAAACACTCATGAAAGGTTGCCAAGACACCGTGAAAATACAATCACCTTGAACAAATCCAGTACAATGCATAGTTAAAATATCAAACATGACAAATTAAAGAAACAACCCAGAAGCACAATCTTGAAGACAAAAGTGAATAATAAGCATTGAGAAATTCATTGGATGGCCTGGGGATATGACAGTTGCTATGGCATGCACCCTCAATGCATCGCTTTCAGTGAATGACAAGTGTCATGTTGGCCGGAGGGAAGACACCTGAGTGAAGCCATGAGTGCATTGTCTGATGTTGTTTATCTTATTATTGCTACTAAAAGTTGCATGTACTGAAGGCTCACTTGTTGTCAAGCAAACGTAAATTAGATTTTCTGGAGTTTTTTCAATTTCATGCATTTTATGAATACTACTTCCTGATAAAGTTTTATTTCAGGACAAGTCACAGTGAGATGCTAACTGCTTGATTTTGTTTGTTCTTGCAGGTCTGCATGTCTTCAAATGCTTTTGCTAACATTTCATGAAACTTACTGCAGGTTTACTATTGTAAAAGATATTCCACTACCATTATTGATGGCCTAAGTATCTAAGTCTTTGTCTTCAAGTATCTTTCACTGTAATGGCAACATGATTATGACACTTTCAGATTCTTACATCCACAGCCTCTTTGCAAGGGATTGCATAATTATGTACATGTGTACCTCCCCCTCGTAAATAGCTAGATAGATTGATGTGTAATGTAGATACAGATGTAATATTGTTGTGTGCTACAAGATGTATAGAGAATGAAAGGTGGACACTGTCACAGTAGATGATAGTTGTACAAAGTTGGTTATCATTTGGCAAAGACGCTGAAAACAGGTTAAGATACATGTACATGTATGTGTTCACTACGTAACGGATATGTGCACCTTGTGGTTGACGTGCACACTCAGAGAATGATGTGCATATTATGATAGGTAAAGGATGTGTACAGTTGCTGAAAGATTTGCAAAGCATCAGTCATTTCACACTGACTGATAATTTATGTGCACATTAACTGAAAGATGCGCATACTAAATGAACTGAAAGATGAGCAAAACTGAAAGATGTGCACATTAACTGAAAGATGTGCACATTAATGAAGATGTGCATACTAAATGAAAGATCATTGTAACTATTAACTGAAAGATGTACCCACTAACTGAAAGATGTGCACACTAACTGAAAGATGTGCACTCTAAATGAAAGATGTGCACTCTAAATGAAAGATGTGCACATTAACTGAAAGATGATCATGTGCATAATAAATGAACTGAAAGATGTGCAAAACTGAAAGATGTGCGCATTAACTGAAAGATGTGCACACTTAATGAAAGATGTGCACACTTAATGAAAGATGTGCACTCTATATAAAAGATGTGCACACTAACTGCAAGATGTGCACACTGACTGCAAGATGTGCAAATATAGGTGACAAATGCACATGCTTAGGTGAAAGATGTGCTCACTAGATGACAGAGATGCATATCATACTGGGTGAATAATATCTGCACTTTAATACCAGTATGTTGACTGCACATTAAATAAGCACACAAAGTGACCGATGTACACAGTATGACAAATAAGATGTGTAATGTACAATCAAGATTATAAATATGAATGGGAAAATGTGTGCGCATGCTAAATGCGATGTATACACCCAAAGAGACAAACACTAACAGACAAAGTCACAGATCTATACCGGTATTCCATGCCTGTAGAGACAGCGGTCTGATCAAGATCACTGGGCTTGGTGAATAGGAATGAACACTAAAAGACCTGAACACAGAGACCACTGTACACCCACCTTATAAATGCTCAAATGTACCTGACATGCAATACATAAAACTTGAAAAAAGCATTTTAATCGCATACCATTCATGATTCCAATCTAAAGCTATTCAAACGTAATGGCAATGTATCTGATATTCCTGGTTTAAGTTATTTTAAAATTAGCAAGATACCCATTATTTAGCAATACACATACATGTACAACAGTGTAAATGTTTGTACTCTATACTGTGTATGTTGTTTGAGCTAGTAAAATCTAGAAGGACACACAACTTCCAGGGAGGCCGTTTACTCTGTTATCTGTAAGAAATGTGCAGTCATGCAAGCTAAGATAGAGAGAGATAATCTTCACATCATAAATGCCAAATGAAAGACTTGCGAACCCCGGTTCCTCCACCATTATCCATTATCTCAATGACTGCAATTTCCAACTCCAGATTACTTCAAACCACCCTACATTTTTAGAGATCCATATCAGACCAAAACATAATTACTTTGGGGCAAATTATCAGGGTTAAAGAGGAATTCATCTCAGAGGAAAACTCTTATCAGGAAACTGAGAGTCCTCGTAACTTTGTCATTTTTTTTTGTACCTACAGGATTGCATAATTGAAAAAAAATTGACGTTTATGATGGGTTCAGCTACTTGCCATCATGTAAGTCATCATTTAATCAAACCAAGACTTCTCTTTATGGCTATCATGGTGGCTATATGATGGTGAGATAGAATTTCAAATACTTTGCAAGTTACAGGGTAATTTGGTTCAGAGATCTCAAACCTCATCCTGTAAATCCAAATTTGTATTTTGAAGACATTTTGTGGGCATTTTTATATGTTCTATGATGGACCTCAATTTTCTCTTTGACAAGCTTTCCCAGAAGAGTGCCTCCTTATCTTGAAATTGAAATCATCAGATCAATTCCATGACAAACTTACTTTCTGATCCAGCTACTTATGTGTTGTGAAGCAAAAATCACGTATTATAGCAATGTTTTGTCACAAATAGACAACACACAATCAACAGGGACAAAAGTTTGTGATCCCACTTTACCGGTATACAGTTTTTGTCTGCGTTACCTACCCACAGAATATTTTCACAATATAGCATATGGCTAAAGCAGGGGCTAAAGACATTGTCTATATAAAAAAAGCTATGATTTAATGTATGGAAAGATCAAAAGTTTTCCCATGCTGTGACAATAGCCCCTAGGAAGACAATATCAACACTTTATCACTTTAATCCCATTATTAGGACTTTGGAGGAGCGTAACAGAAAATCAGCAAATTTCCATGCAGGGAAATTGTTAAGAGCCTCTGAGAGTAAGCATCTTGGGAGTTGTTTTCCACCATGCCTCATTTCCACATCTTAAAAGAAGCTCACTCTCTGTGGGATTGCCTAATGCTGCTTCAGACTAAATGGAGCCCTGTCTCACACAAGATTGGAGTTATAGCGTGATCAAAACTCATTTAACTTGTGTATGGATGGTTCAAATACCAACGCTGGTCAAAAGTGAGAGATATTTTCCTTGCTTGACTCTAAGCACACTCTCAATTTGTCTACACATACCGATAGACCCTAAAAAGGTCTAGATCAGAATAATATGGTAAATTTTAATTTCAAAAATCCCAGAAAGGGAAACATGATTTAATTGTTTCTACATATTGCTATGGAAACTATCAGATAGCAATTATGATAATGAAGGACGCAGTCATAACCATATACCAGGTATTTATCCAGAAGTAGCCATGCAGTCACAACTCTACAATTCAAATACTGATGCAATCCCTAACTTCTTATATCTCTACAGTATGCAGTATACACATACCGGTACTGACTGGCCATATTCAGGTAATAGCATACCTGTATGTTTGATTGTCTCATCTGAGGGCCTGAGAGTCACCATAAAACAAACTCGTTTGGGCGATTCTCAGGCCAAAAGGAATGCAAATATATGGTATTACCTGAATATAGCCAGTCAATACTTTTTGTTACACACCTACACCTAATCCAATTTTCTCTCTGAAAACAGAGACCTTTCTTAGATACCTATCTCAGTTACAATCCCCTTTTCAAATGTTGTACAATGTGAGCATGAGAGGCCGACGATTTCAGATGCCATCCTACCCGTCATTTCAAATTTTGGAAACTGGCCATGCAAACGTATAAACACTAAAATGATGCACACCACATGAGTGTAAATTAACCAATCAAAGATGAGCTTTTGGATCCAGCATATTACAATCACTAATACCTGTATTTTCCTCAAGAGATCGAATCACATCTATATATTTCCCTAGGGCCTGAGGATGCAATCATCACTCAATATTGAACTCAGCAAGGACAGAATCCAAACTAAATATCCAGAGAACGATATCATCTCAACTGATTATTTCCCTCCAATGATAGAGTCACATCTGCATATTTTCCTGGAGGATGTTGGAAGTCATATAATTAAATATTTGCCTTCAGAAGGATACAATTGCACTGAACGTTTCCCTTGAGGATGAGATCACCATAAAATACGTGTACTTCAACAGAGGATGAAATCACTTCCAAATACTTCCCTCCAAGGATAGAGTAACGCTAAAAATATACCTGGACGGACACAGTCATACGAAATATTTCCTTAGAGGACGCAGTTACAACTCAATATTTCCCTCAGATGATGTAGTTACAGTGAGTGCCCATAGGATACTCACTCTAAATGTTTACCATTGAGATGTAATCACAACTCAATATTTGCCCATCATGCAGTTATGTTTCCTAGAGGATGCTGGGATGCAGTCACAGGTAAATTAAATGACTGGTATAAATTAGCCACTTGAGTGCAAAATCAAGTGAATTCAAAATGACCGTATTACTTCAACAACAACACTCTTTAAAGATTAATATTTTGGCATACACAGCGTTTACTGAGAACCCCAACCACACACTGTCAAAGGTCAGGGGTCAACTGACATCCATCATTTTGAATTGCCATTATTTGTACATTTAGTCTAATTGTGAAGATTTCTTTTGTCACTGGAGACATGCTAATCAAAGTCGTCAAATTTGACAATATTTTTTCCTTGATTACTCTAGGACCTATGGGGCACATTTGTATCAGTTCCATGGCAATATTTTTTATAAACAAGCGACCTAGTGGCCGATATAGCTCCGCTGTGTTTATGTAGAGAATAACTATTTTTGACACATGTTGATGAAGAAGGTGGAAATCTTTGATAGCTCAATGCAGTGGCCAGAAAAAAGTGGCTAAAATAGCTGCAAAAATACACAATTGAAGATTTCATCATACTTTGAATATATCACATCGGATCATCCCTAAAGAACATGTCAACCAAAGCTATCTGATGAGTAGTTTTTTGAGAATAAAATTTTCTGACCAAAAATGGCAACAATTGCCCCCAAAATAAAAATTGCAGATTTCATCATAATTTCAAAAAGACCAAATTTAGTTCATCTATAGAAACCTGTATACCAAATTTCAAAGCTGTTAGACCAGTACTTTTTGAGAAACACATTTTTTGACCAAAAATGGAAAAAATTGCCCCAAAAATTCAAAATTGCAGATTTCATCATAATTTCAATAAATATCATTTAGTTCATCTATAGAAACCTCTATACCAAATTTCCCAGCTATGAGTAGTTTTGGAAATACACATTTTTTGACCAAAAATGGCAAAAATTGCCCCAAAAATACAAAATTACAGATTTCATCAGAAATTCAATATATATTACTTAGTTCATCTATATAAACCTGTATACCAAATTTCAAAGCTATCTGACCGGTTCTTTTTGAGAAATACATTTTTTACCAAAAATACCGCAATTATACGGTGTCGCTCAAATTTTATCAGAATTGGTATATACCAGTATGGGTACCAAAGATCAACAATAAATATTGTTTCTATCTGTTCAGTGCAGGAAAATTCTACGTAGATGTTCTGACAATGATTTCTGCACAGTACAACCAAAAAAACAACAAGAAATATTTAAACCAGAAAAAAAAGAATGACAAAAGTAAATAAGGTCTGAAACTTTAGGTACTGGAGGTCAACTTTAGCAACATGCATAGCAGAAACAGTTAGTCCCTCTTAGTTGGACCATAGACAGTCTTCCCCCCTCTACTGTCTATGGTTTGAGCTGGTCTGTTAATATGTAACAGTTCATAAACAATGACAGGAAATGACTCAAGCATGTTTCAGACACTGGCCATCACTCCTGCACATTTGCAGGATTTGCCTTTTTCTTACCTCATTTGCACATTTTTGACACTGACATGTTCATTTGAACAAATTCACATCTCAACCCCTGCATCTACCTGTACACCAAACACTGAGATGGTAGCTTTGGCGGTATGGGAGCCTTTGTGTGTGACGGACATACATCCGCACATACATACCCACAAATATACAGAAATACAGACGCCACCAACTCATCATATAAGCTCTTTTTGGTATTTATATACAAAACCGAATATGAGCTAAAAATGGCCAAAAATTGCCTTTAAAATGCAAATTTGCATATTTCTGCACAATTTGAACAAATCTGAAAAAGATCATCCCTAGGGACATATGTACCAAATATCAAAGCTATCTGACTGGTAGTTTTGAAGAAGAAGATTTTTAAAGATTTTTTTATCAAAAATGACAAAAATTGCCTTAAAAATACAAATATGCAAATTTCACCATGATTAGAACAAATCTGACTGAAGTCACCATAAGTAAACTGCATATCACATTTCAAAGCAATCGGACAAGCGGTTTCAGAGAAGAAGATTTTTTACCAAAAACACCAAAAAATGCCCCAAAAATACAAATATGCAAATTTCACCACCATTTGAACAAACTTAAGTGAGGTCATCCCAAGTGAACTGCATATAAAATTTCAAAGCAATGGGACTTGCGGTTTTAGAGGAGAAGGCAATTGTTGACGCACGACGGACGACGACGGACAACGGAGGAAAATCAACCTATTTGATAAGCTCCACGTCGCTGACAGCGGAGCTAAAAACTTCCCTACTAATTAGATTTTGGGGCAAAAATGACTGAAAACCACAGAAAATACAACTTGGCTGAAACCTTATAGGGTGAAAATCACTTCTACACAATTTACTATCCCACTCTCTGTGCTCTCAATTTAGCAGCTTTCATTTAGAAGAGACGAAGGACAATCCCACAGAATTGCTTGCTTTCAAGAAACATACAATAGTCAGAATTATACTTCCATAATCATTGTCCTTGAAAAAATGTGAAACATTTATGTAGATAAAATCTAGCTGTGGTTTTATTTTAATCACAGCACTGGAATGTCCATAGCTACATGCATGGCTTGGGTAAAATTGAGTAAGAATGTAGCATATATTGCAGCATTGTTCAAATGAGAACAACTGCCAGAAGTAATATGTCACTGTAACACTCAATGTAAAAGAAAATGACGTACATATTCCAAGTACTTGTGGTTAAATATTACAATACTAGGGCTACAGAGGGTCTATATATTGCCAATAGGCCCTCAAGGGTCCATAGGCTACACAACTATAAAATACCATGTTCATCCATATGCCATAAAACATTTATTTCCCATGATCCTACGGGTTGTAAAGTGTTTTTTCCTTTTTCACACGCAGGATAGTGTACATCATTATTTTCATCATCCTGGGATGTACAACAGTAAAATTAAGTAGTCAAGGTTAATTTTCATTTTCCAATGGCTGAGGCATTGAGAATTGATGGATAAATTATTCCCGATAAATTGGGAACATGACGTTACAAAGAAAATCATCAAAACTACATTGGTTGATGGTCTGTAGCAATCATGATACATATATACAAGACAGTTTCTGAAATGACTTCCCTAAAAGCATAGTGACCACTTGAGAATAAATCACTGGTTGTAAACACCTCTGTTTTCCTTGTTTTCCATATTTGTCAAACAACACGACATGAAACATTTTCACAATATAAGTTTCTTTCCAAAACACTCAAATGCAATGAAGAACTTTTATAATGTAATAACATTTTGCCATAATTTCAATACATATAATTTTATATGATCTGGAATATACTCAAACTCAAAATCAACCGTACATCCGGACAATGTCTATTATGCTCGATACAAATGCATCATACATATACATGTACCTGACGTTCTTTTAGAGCTAACAGACGTACTGTTGGCTCATCCTTGGCATATATTCATGACGGATGCTACAGAGACTTTGATTGTTTTGTTTTTCTGTTCTGTCAGTACGATGATCTGATACCAGCATTACCCTCTCCATCATGTTTTCACAGATTTCACTGACTTCCTCCTCTACACCTGGCTTCTCAAACAATACAAAATTGACAAAAATATGGCCAAAAAAATTGCTGCTCTGCCACTTTCAGGCGGAAACTTCATCATTCACAGTGTGCATGCAGGCCAGCTGCCTAAATATTTGTCAAGCACATTGCTAGCCACTTCAGAATAATGTAACAGTAGAAATAGTCAACAAAGACAATTTTATTGGGGTTAGAGAGGGATGTGTTCTCACATTATTGACAGAACCATTCAAATGTTTAGGATGAGGACCACATTTCGAAGAAACAGAGCAGGTGATATATTTCTTGATATACCGTGAGATGCACTCATTCCTTCAAGTTGCCAGCTGGGCTGTGGATTGCTTGGCTAACTCAAGAATTGCAACGGATGTGATCTCTACTCAGCTATACACATTTAATAGGCTGGGAGAAAACTGTGACTCTGTGAGTATACAGGACAACATCCAATGTTTTGTGAAACTCACTGAAACAAAACCATACGTGTGCCACTCATGTACTATGGATTATGGCACTGTTTCTGGAACTGAGGCAGAGTCACACATACAGAGAAACTGGTCAAGACTAGTTGACCATATCTGTTATTAAAATCATATATCAAAGGCTGTACATTACTAAAAAGTTTTTTCTTTTCAAATTTAAGACGACAGTACCAGTAGTCTGTGCAAATTCAATTGCTTTAGGTATGCAGAGACCTACATTTATATGTACATGCCTGACATGAGAAAAAATAGATCACATATGTCTTCATCAATAACATATCCCATAATCATACACGTAATCATCAAAATAACATGGATGAATCTGATTATTTGCAAAGCTCCATTGATTAAATCAAAGTTTGATTTGAAAAGAAATTCTCAAAGCCATTTCATTGACATTCTTTCAACTGGTCCAATCATTATACAGGACTTCAATCCCAGTCAATATATAAGAAATGAGGTTCAAATGTATGTAATCTGTAATAATCTTGATAGTCAGTGATGCCATCAAGTGTATCTAAGCTATGACTCATCGTTCTGACCCCTTACAAAGGCTAAGCTCCATCAATGTTCTGATTGTTTTATGATACAGATTTGTAAAAGTGTGTCATGTCACTCATTTCCAATTTTTTTTTTTCAAAACATGCACAATGAGCCAAGTAATCCCAGAGAACACATCTCGGATACATTTTGATAAAACATTTATTGCCACAAACGAGATGTCGCAGCAACTTTTCAGTGAGTGAACAAATCTGATCATAAAGAGAAATGGTGTCATTCAATGTTGACAACGCCCTTCGCCGTGTTTTCCCAATGATCAATAAAACATATCCGGATATTGGACATGGGATATTCCCGATCCGTGTCCCATTATTTTTTAGGAAAGGATTCAATTCCACTCATGGGCTAAGCACTCAAAGCCCTGTGATATCTTTTACAACCATAATGCATAATAAATGAATCCGTGGGAAGATAGATGTAATTCCAGAAACCCCTCTTTCGTACTGCTTCAGATATTGATCTTCATTCATTTTTCGTGACAGTACAGTTTTTGGGATTCTTCTTAATAAAGTACTTTTACCCATGTGGACTGAAGGATAATTCAGTGGTGTATTGAGTATAGCAATAAAATCCGTATGAGAATAATTGAGAAATTAGGGTGAGAACTTCAGGTAATGAGAAAACGTCTGATCGGGGATTCTATGGCCCAGGAGCATGCTCCTCACAAGATAGCTGGCGCTTCTTTCTTCAATCAATAATGATAACTGCTTTGTTTGTGAAAGCAATTTCCCAAGTACATTCTCATCAAGAGAATGGGGACTTTTTATCTTGAGACTTGTGCAATAAACTCATTTTGGAGCCGAGTCAATTTACGTTGGATCACTGATATTGTACAGTGTGTACTTGCACCGATCATGGTGAATGAATTGAGGTTTCGCCAATGCTTGCGTACACAGATGGACAGACCTGAGCCATCACTGGAGACCAGAGTAGTAAATACAAGTTACAAATTTCAGTCACCCAAATAGATTTTTTGTTCATGAACTTGGCTCTGCACTCACTGTTCAATGAAAAATGTTGTTCTTTCATCTTGGCAACTGTCACAAATATGGTAATTGATTGAAAAACTTTGCATTATTCACAAAATCAACCTGGACGTTATCTTCTCAGACTTTGATTAAGTTTGCAGGCCTAAAAGCCGATAACATATTTATGACAAAGTGTGGTTGGACTTTGCGTGAATAATTAATCAAAAACATTTACATGAACTGCAGTATTACCAATATCCTACAGCATGGCCTGATGGGAAGAATTACAAAATGGTGTGTTGTCATGGGGAAAGATGTTGGTGAAGTCAACATCAAGTTCATGATGCTTTTTTAAATAATCTAGCCAACCAAGAAGCATATCCAACCCAATGGGATCTGTTTAGGTCTAAAGGGTGTTGCTATGGCAACTGAGCTTTTTCATCACAGTCAATCCAATATGGCAGATTGCCAGACTAAATAATTCACCAATGCCTACTGAATATTAATACCAACAACTAAAACATAAATGTACACAAACAATACCTTACAGTCTTACCACCAAAATTATTCAATACCCAATCAAAAATATACGCACATCAACATAAACTATTACTTCAGGAAACTACATTCCAAATTCTGCCTCAGGTACTTTCGTTCATAATGATATTGCATCTCTCATGCTATGCTCTCTTTCCTTGAAGGTTGGGGTTTGAGGAGGTTGACCAAAATTGACAAGGTGGACTCTGATATTGAGTATCCATCCCATAATTTCCTATACTCAGTTGCATGCCTGGATGGCATCAAATAACGACAGCTAAAATGGACAATCTACACTCATCTAAATTTCAACTTTGCTGATGACTTCCTCTGTATCAGCTGTACAGAGAACACTGAACTCATCAATTCTACATTACAGGCGCTGTCTTGCCTGAAAATTCCACATCCACTCTCAGGTTAACATACCAACTGTAACAATCACTGAACAGACATGATCTGTATGCAAACACACTTTCTGTCTGTCCATGCCATCTTTGTCTCTCTCTCTGCCTCTGTCTCTCTGTGTATGTACCGGTATGTCTGTCTCTCTGTGTATGTATGTCTATCTCTCTGTGTATGTATGTCTGTCTCTCTTCGCCAGTGCATTTATCACTGTCAATCCATTTGCTTTTTCAAAGTTCAGGGATATTGTGTGAGTGTTTCTGACCGACAAAGTTACCTGTCAGCACCATTATTCATGTGCATGATTATGTCATCCATTATTTTCAACCCTTAGGCTCTGATGTATGGAGTAAATCAATCAAACAATATACTTCATACATTAATAGTAAGAATTCTAACGGAGAGTGCTGATGTTTGGAAGAACACTCAAAAGTTCATGCAAAAGTATCAATTTTACGCCAAAAATTACCTCCTTTATCATCAGTACATACTTCTGGTGACAGTTATTGTAACTTTCGCTGGGACCGATAGCAATTTTTTTAATGAAAGTGGAAAGTCATGTTCATAGGTGACACATTCTGCCCATACTAACGACATCACGAATGAAGCTTTGACAAAAATTGATTCAATTTAAATCACAACAGAAGAAAGCAGTGCACAAAGTCCCTCAGTAAACATGACACATTCACATGTTTCAAATTCAAGGCACACCATAAACACCTTTACCGTTTGGTAAATAATATCAAGATCAAGGTGGCTAGTTTGAAGTGTAAACCACTACAATAATCTACACTGCCCTTTCAAAAGTGTGAAGCATCATTAAAGGGCCAGTAATGCTAACTTTTGATAACTTTTTTAACCATTTTTGTTTTCCATGTCAACCATAAATCCTGGATTTACCCCCCCCCCCCCCCCCCCCCCCCCCCCCCCCCCCCCCCCCCCCCCCCCCCCCCCCCCCCCCCCCCCCCCCCCCCCCCAAGGCACGGTGATATACACAGAATTCAGCTTGTAAACTGAGCCGGTATATGTGTGTAAACTGCATTGTTATTGTTGAAAATGAATTCTGGTCCGAATTAGAATTATGCAAACAATAACAATGCATTTAACACGTATACAGTAGGCGATAGGTTGAGAAGCTAAATAGTAAGTAAACATTCTTTTGGGGGTGGAATAAGAAGTTGCAGTTGACATACAAAATAAAAATAACGAAAAAATCATCAAAAGTTAGCATTACTGGCCATTTAAACATCACTTGATATGATATGATATAATATGGAACCTTTTCAAGATAGACCAGTACACATAACAAAGGTAAAATATTAATTGTGTTGAGGTTACTATGATGTACCAGATGACATTTCAAACACTGTAACACAGCATACCCATAAACTCACCTGTACTTCTTTGTACCTGAACCCAAGCTTTCCGTCTGCATCTCTGTCAATTTCAATTCCTTTCGAAGGGTCATCCCAGACAATGAGGTGGGGCTCCTCCAGGGTGATGTCATAAAGTTCTTCAGGGTTTGACACTGTCTTCTGCATGGGAGGACGATGCAGAGCAGCGGACCTTGTTGGTGAATTCTGATAGGTTGGCATTGTGGGCAAACTCTGCGATGAATGACTTGGACTGCTGGTGCTGTTTGCAAATTGTTTTCCGTGGCGTCTTGATACCCTCCCACTCACTTCTCTGTCTCCAGGATCTGAACTTTCTGTCAATTTATAGATCCCAGAAAATGGTTGCCTGTGTCTGTCCCTTTTGACATGGTGACCCAGACTTTCAGACGCGTCCCCGGATCCTTTTCTCTGGACAGACACAACCGCCGATTCCGTTATCTGTTCTGACTTTGGCTGTTCCGAATCGGACATGCTTTTCAGCGACACAGAGTGCTCACTCTCACTAGATTTGCAGTGTTCTGACTTTGCCTTGATCATTTTGGACACTTGATTATCCAAGGAATTTCTGCCATCAAAAAATTTAATTGATGTCCCCCTTTCATGGGCATCATTAGGCGCCGCGTCATCCACAATGTTGTCTTTTAACCTCAGAGGGTAGCTAACGTGTAGGTCCATTGCCCCATCTCTGTAACTGGTCAGGGCTTTCAGCACCTCTTCCTGGTTCATGCGGGTGATGTCCACACCGTTGCCGGCCACAATCCGGTACCCTGCATTAAGCTTCTCTCGTCTCTGCTCTGAACATGTCTCTCTGACTTGTGTGATGAGTGTGTAGCTCTCCTCAGGGTTGAGTCGTCCCTGGTAAAAGAAAACAATGCGAACATTTGCTTTTTATAGAAATGCTGACCTTACAGCATGTACTAAGGCTCACAATTATTTCCACAGCAATGCAGAAAGTACGGTACATAGAAGCTAATGTGCAGCCTTTCTATTGCTGTGACAGGGTTTGATTCTAACCACTGCAGTGGTAAACACCGCACTTGGTCCAAATCAGCAACACCACATCTAAGAATGCCGACAGAGGGAACCCCTGAATAATCTGGAAACTCTGGTTTGATTTTTCTCGTCTCCAGTGAGACCAATGTCTTATGAATTATTCATTGCTCGCAGACTCTGTCAGTTTCCATCACACACACACTTAAAGGTCTCCTACCTAGGGTGATAATGACTGACAAAATCTAAACATAGAATCATACAAAAGTGGGTAGGTGGTGTTGACTTTAGCATGCTATAGATTAAAAATCTCCCTGTATGGTCTTTATGTTTTTCATATAATAATAATAATAATATTTTTTATTGCTTGCTTGTAAATATAGGATTTACATCACATTTGTGGTAATAAAAGTGTGATACAAAAATAAGTTAAATTTTTCTTCAATATAGATAAAGTATTACAGTATAATAATAGTAGCTAATATACGCAGGCCCTATGAAACAGACAAGTTGTCTGTCATGAGTGGCTGATTTATAACAGTTACAACAGAAGTAGAAAAAAAATCTGTCAATGTACCGGTAAGTGCAATGGCTTAACTTGAATGACAGCTAGTGCAGTTTTTATGAGGGGGATACGCATGTACAGAAGATGGGAAATGCTCTATCTAAAGTTTCCATGCATAAGCAAGGGGGAGGGGGAGGAGGGTGGTTTGCCTGTCTTATGAGCTATAAAAACATAACCCGACATGAGCCGTTACAAGCAGTGAAAATGCAGGTAAAGATTGTATACATGGCGAGTAGCAACACACTGTCGTCATGGCAACAACCAAATGCATCCAAAGTCTACATCTATAATGGAGCAGTTTGAATGTTCTGGGTTGTACATGTACATATATGCATGATGCATTGATGGCCATGAGATCCTCCAAGGCACACAATAATGCGGAATGGAAGAAAATTTCCCCAGCATATCAAAGCAAGTACATTATATGCATGTTAAAAGTTAACTGCTTTCTGTAAACACTTTAAAACGAAAGTAAGAATGAACCATGAACATAGCAATTAAAGACCGACATTCAGAAAGGTGAAAAGTCCTTGGCCAAAAATAATTCAAAAAGACAATATACAATAGCTTGTTAATGTTAATATGGATGATTCCATTCCATTTCAATGTCGAAATTAACCAACACATGATTTCACAAGCAAGCATCATGGAGGACTTTTACTTGTACTCACTCCTTTTTCTGTACTTCTTGCATGTTTTCAAAGAAGCGACAATTGAATTGTGTTGCATTTATAAATATGTAAATAATTTCTTGAGCTCACATGAGACAAAAATGTTCACTGAAAACCTTGCATGGCTGCTGATACGGTTTAAGCTGCACTGACTACCGGTATATCATATCACATTGGTGACTCATAAGACAATACAGAGTAGTACAAGTGCTTAACTGAAAAGTGACATCTTTAGCTGTATAAGCCCCCAGTACACATCAGGTTGTGGAAGAGAAATACCCTTCTAGTGATAAACAAGACCAATACACCATCTGTGACATCCTGGCTCAATCTCCGTTTTGAAAATCACCGACATAATCTTATCAGTGGGAAGAATCGTTCAATTTTTTTTTCTTTTGGTTCAAACAGTACGTTGAGTTTCTCTGATACAGAATAGCTTTCAATTCACTCAGATTTTAAAGCTGACATAAACTCATTCTTTTATCACTTTTTATCTCACTGATGAGCACATTTTGGCAAAAAAGACTGAATTCATTCCAGAGAGAAAACTGTATTGTTTATATCATTTCAAGCAGTCTTGTCTGATTGAAATTTAATGTGAACAAGTCATCGTTGATGACACAGTCCCCACTTGTTAATGGGTACTTTGATTACAGGTCCTCAGAGAGGATAAAGTCCTCTTCATTAATTAGGTCTGTGATAAAAATACTTTGATACAGATGGCGCTCAATGGCCAAGAATGAGTTCCATGGTGATGAAAACATAAAACCCATGAAGGCCACCATCCTAAAGTTCAGAAAATGAGTCAACTAGAAATTAATCAACAGGATGTTGCAAAACATTTTTGCATACAATTCTAGCACTTGACAGATTATCACTGGTACCATATTTCATAAAGTTTGATGCAGTATTTACAACACTCTGAGATCAACTTCTGTACCAAGTTTCATCACATTTGATGTTGTATTAATTTGTGGCTATATCACCCTAACTAGGAAAGTTCATTACTTATGCAATTACAAATTAATTAAAATGACACTGATAAATGTCTTTTTCAATGTTAAAGCAATGTGAGCTTAACATCAGTTAACATCTGTATAAAGTTTCATGAATTTGATGCAGTCCGTATTTCTTGACATATCAGCCTACTTATGAAACTTCAATAATTGACATGTTACTGCTACATGACGTGAAACAAATTGACGAGCATATGTATGAAATAGGTCAATGTCCTTGTACCAACTTTGAATGATACTGGTGGAAATATGTCTGAGTTATGGCTCTGTACATTTGAAAATTGTAACAAAATCACCGCCATGCAGCGATATTTGATCTTACTGTTTAAAAAATCAACATGTATATGTATGACGTAAGTCAATGTACATGTACCAACTTTGAATCAGATCAGTTGAAACTTGCCAGAGTTATGGGTCTCGACATGAAACAACCATAACAAAATTGCTACCATGTGGCCATATTGGACCATCTCGTGAAACCAATCGACATACATATGTATAAATAAGTCAATGTCCTTGTACCAACTTTGAATAAATTTGCTTGATACATGTCTGAGTTATGGTTTCGGACATGAAAAAATCGGGAAAAAAATGGCCACACGGTGGCCATATTGGATTGTATCATTAAACAAATCAATGTGCATATGTATGACATAGGTCAATGTCCTTGTACAATGAATAAAATCGGTGAATAAAATTAGTTGAGACATGCCCAAGTTTTGGTTAAGGACACAAAAAAATTGTAACAAAATGGCTGCCATGCAGCCATATTGGATCATATCATGAAACAAAATGACATACATAAGTATAACATAGGTTAATGTCCTTGTATCAACTTTAAATAAAATCGGTTGAGATATGCCTGAGAGTATTACGGCTCTGTACATGAAATAATAGTAACAAAATGGCCGCAACGCAGCCATATTGGATCGCATCACATAACAAATCGACGTACATATGTATGACATAGGTCAATGTCCTTGTACCAACTTTGAATAAAATGGTGGAAACATGTTTGAGTTATGGCTCTGTATATGAAAAAATTGTAATAAAATGGCCACACAGAAGCCATATTGGATCGTATCACAAAACAAATTGACGTGCATATCTATGACATTATTCAATGTCCTTGTACCAACTTTGAATAAAATCGGTTGAAACATGTCTGAGTTATGGCTCTGTATATGAAAAAAATCGTAATAAAATGGCCGCCTGGCGGCCATATTGGGTTGTATCACAAAACAAATTGACGTACATATCTATGACATTGGTCAATGTCCTTGTACCATTTTTGAATAAAATCGGTTGAAACATGTCTGAGTTATGGCTCTGTACATGAAAAAATCTTAATAAAATGGCCGCCTGGCGGCCATATTGGATCGTATCACATAACAAATTGACGTGCATATCTATGACATCAGTCAATGTACTTGTACCAACTTTGAATAAAATTGGTTGAAACATGTCTGAGTTATGGCTCTGTACATGAAAAAATTGTAATAAAATGGCCGCCTGGCGGCCATATTGGATCGTATCATAAAACAAATTGACGTGCATATCTATGACATTGGTCAATGTCCTTGTACCAACTTTGAATAAAATCGGTTGAAACATGTCTGAGTTATGGCTCTGTACATGAAAAAATTGTAATAAAATGGCCGCCTGGCGGCCATATTGGATCGTATCACAAAACAAATCAACGTGCATCTGTATGACATATGAAGTAATCCTTGTACCAAGTTTGAATGAAATCGCTTCTTGCATCTCTGAGATATCTGCGTGAACGGACGGACGGACGGACGCACGCACGCACACACGCACGCACGCACGCACGCACGCACGGACATGACCAAACCTATAAGTCCCCCCGGACGGTGTCTGTGGGGACTAACTAGGCAGTGAATATGAATCGTTGAAAAAAAAATATAAGATCAAACTATTATTCTGAAAAGGTTGGCCTTGCTTGTAATTATGGTGATTACAGTTTAACTGTCTGACCTTACTATGAGATCATTTTCTAGATGCCAATAACCTGCCATGATACGTTTCTTTTGCAGATCCATCTTGTATAGTTATACAGTTTCACTGTTTGTATTTTTTTAGAGTTATGTGTGATAATGTCATTCATTGCATTATGTGCTGTTAAGGTAGAATACACTTCTGGGAAGGATATTTGGATCCACTCTCACACTTTTGCCATGTTCTTTCAGTCTACAAATTGTGGGGGGTTCATTTTCAAAGCTTGTGGAGTATATTAAGTTTTCACCGATTAGTTTTCTGAAAATCTGGAATTTTATTTTCTCCTATAGAGATAACACAGTGATGGTGGCACATTTTGAACTCAAATATAGGTAATTGGTTTTTGATTTTTATACTTGATTTTAAAAGTTTGCTTGAGGGAAGTTTGAGCAAAAGATTGTTGTTCATTTTCAAGCTGCGAAGTACATTAAAATGACATACCACACATTGGAATACAGGACATGTAGTGGCACACTGCGAGTTTAGCAGTGTTTTGAAAAGCACCATTTTTGAGTCGTATGTGAGGAAGTTACAGTCTAGAAAATATGTTAAAGATGATGTTGTGATCTATGTTTACTAATTTGCCCTCTACTGGCAAAAGAACAGTTAATGGTACACTGTATAATAATAGTTTCTGTTCATAAGAGCGGAACCATTGATATATTTGTATAAAAACTTAACAGTATAATAATTCTTGTTTCATAATAGCAGCAATAATAAAATAATATTTTATGTCAGTTTGCTTCTAAAATTTGATGGTTCGAATTTCTGATTTGAAATTTCTTTACAGTTGAATTGATGATAAAGATTTGACACTTTAGTTTTGATGCATAAAAAGAGAGAAAGTTTCAAGAGCCAGAAGCTATAACTTTTGATGATTTTTCTTACTATTTTTTGTATGTAAATTGTAACTTCTTGTTCTACTGCCTAAAGCATAAACCACCAACTATTTAGCTTGTCAACGCAGCGCCTACATGTACATGTAAAATGCACTCAGTCATTGTTGACATTGGAATTCTAATCCAGACTAGCGATCACTTGTCAACAATTAACATGTAGTTTGCACATGTAAAGGCTTGGTTGACAAGTTCCACTGCATCTCAAACATGCTTTGGGTAGCAGAAGAGTGGAATAAGAAACTATATTTGACATTAAAAGCAAAAATAGTGAAGCAACTATCAACAGTTACAGCAACTGGCCTTCTAGATATTGTGTGTTGAATATCAACACATCTACCATATACAACCACGGTGTACCGGTAATCAACATGAAAATGACTACAGGTAGGTGTCTGTCTGTTTCTTCTGCTGTAAACTGCCAACTACTATGCAGTGACCTGATTGACCCTTTCACTAAAACCTGTACATTGATGTACACATACACGGAATGTTATGGATAAATTAAAGTTCATATTTGTGCATATTTTTCCCCTGTAAACCAGACTTTGGGCCTACGTTTAATTACCTGAAAAAGCCATGAGTACAAAAACTCTAGCTATATGCTTATCAAAATACGGTAAGAATGCATGAAGAGAATAATTTGTGCTAACTGGTAGTTCACACCTATTCCTAACCTGAAGGCATTCTGTTTTGAAACAAATCAGTGCAAGGTATGGTATTTCTTGTTCGTCTCTGCGATGTGATTGGTGATTTTGGAAAGAAAAAGGCACTGAAATTTCACGGCAGTTTTTATTGGATAAAATCTCGCAGAATTGGCTTTACTTTTCCCGAAGCACATGTGATAAAAGACCAGATATACTTTTTTACATACCGGTATCTTCATCACACAGCTGTGGGCCATGCCCCGGTCAGGACCCTTTCTCCTGATACAACTTTGTCAACAAAAGCCCTATCCGGTCCACACTGCCTAGCCTTTTAATGTCAATAGAAGGTCAGACTTCAATTCATTCTGTCAAATACTGATATATGTACATATAATGGGGGCTTGCAAACTGTATTAAGAATTCAAACATGGGGCGATCAATCATGCTTTGGTAATCTATTAGATTGCTCGAGATATAACCACCTAAAAATATTACACCAAGCTGTATCAGCAAGTGATGGCCTGTTTGATAGATCTCTGACCCAAATCAAACAGAACTATGGACATTATTCACATCTGGTTACGTTATTTGCGGTTGCCAAAATGCAAATGTGAATCAGTGGTGAGATACCATGCCGATCCAGCCTGCAAAATTTGATTTGATTCTACTAATTAATCTCTTACCATGAAAACCAGTCAGTAGCAATCAATTACACAGAGTATTATCCTCATTGAGAAATTATACACATACAGAAAAGTTTTGTCAAGTAAAAATGATCTGTTTAGCTATCTGTCTATCAACATTTTTAAAAAAGTGCAATACTGGCCATGGCTACAATCAGTATGACCAACTCATTGACAATACCGGTAGATTTAACATTTTGACTGTACCTGACAATGTCAATTTAGACACCCTGTCAAAATCCACCATGTCTGAAGACAATTTGCACTGATGGAAAGGTATAATCACAGATAAGAACTTAAATATGAGGACAACAGCATTGTCATCACCACCACATAACTTCCACTGACATCATATCACCATCAACACAGACTTTATTCACATCTTTGTTCACTGTCTAAGACAGTGAACAAGTCTGTGTTGATGGTGATATGATGTCAGTGGAAGTTATGTGGGGGTGATGACAATGCTGTTGTCGTCATATTTAAGTTCTTATCTGTGATTATACCTTTCCATCTAAGTTTATATCATTACCATCATCATCATCATCATCATCTTCATCAACATCATCATCATCATCATCATTAAGTCATCAACCCCTTCCCCGACCACTGTAATCACTAATGTGATAATATTATCTAGATCTATGTCATTTTTTGTAGAAAGTACAAAAAAGCCTATAAAAGGGCAATATTTTCACGTTTTTCAAGTGGATTACACATCCTGACAGATACAGGGTTACTTGTACAGATGATTTGAATACATACTCTGCGATGGTTTTCAGATTGAAGTGTGGGGAGCAGGTGTACGGCAGCAAAACTTTGCCGACCAAAAACTGCTAACCTTGTCAGCGTTTCATGGCAATATAATTTGTGAGTACTTGATGACTTTTTCATGGAACAGACAACACAACAGTAATCAGTTTTCGCTTCTTTGCTACATTAAAAGGTCCTTATATACCATTTGAGAAGTTCTATTGTAAGTACTTTTCAGGCAAACAGGATTATCATTGATTCGAATTCCAATTTCAACATTTCTCTCGTCGTTTTATTATCAAATCATCCCTACCAATTCATACAGAACTCTGAAATAATTAATAATTGTAGTCTGATGACAATTCAAGATTAATGGAAATATTATTACACCTACATAATAATAGCCCTTTGGTAATTGCTTGATAGTATTAAAAGTGAAATACACATACCTGCATTGTTCTCACTTTAACTCCTAGATTGTCTTCATCGTTCTTCACCAACTTCACAGGGTATGGATCACACCAGACAAAGTACTCCGGGCTCTGACGAATACTGCCAAATAGTTGTTCTTCCATCTTCATCCCCTCTGTGAGTCACCATAAAATCATAGCGAGGATACGGTCTGACGCACCAAAAAGTAAAATAGAGTTAGCGTATTAGATGAAGTCATAGCAGCTGAGTAGCAGAAAGATGAAGGATGCTGTGTTTGTGTGAGAATGAGTGTGTGTGGGAGAGACAATAATCTGGCGCTTGGCCGAGGAGTCTATTAGATGAAATCACCACTTTACCTTGAAGTCAAAAAACATTTATAGGAGTTGTGATGGTGAGTGGGAGAAAGATCAATGCATGCTGTTTGATTTTTACGGTGTACAGACACTCTTGAATAGACAGTCTCCCACGCAGAAAATAAAAAGGAAAATGTGAAAGATCATTGAAAAATGCACAACAGTTCAGTTCTACAGAGTCTAGGAATTATGATCAAAGTTACTGCTGCAGCATCTGATGCCATAACAATTCATACAGTGTAAGAAGTTCACCTGCAGATCCGAAGATGTTATGATGCGGCCAATTTCACATCTAACTGGATGTGGCACTCATGAGTAATTGCGACGGCACCAGGCTCCTTTCCTAGAGATTTCCCTCCCACCGGGGGAAATGTCGGCAGTCTCAGGACATTGCCTCTCACAGACTTTGAAAGTAAATCTGTCATGTGACTCATGTTGGACTATCCAAGTGTGGCGATAAATGGTCTGTGTTAAATCTAATGTAATTCTAAGATTGAATTTCCTTTTGGCAATTATGCCTGCTTCACCTGCTTTTGCACAAACTTCGGTTGTTTTTTATCACGGCAGAGTAATTTTGATTACTGAAGGTGGACAGACAGCGAAGGTCTGACGCAAGAACCATGATGCGAGTAAATTTGATTTAGATATTTCTGAGATCATTATAGCTGGTAAGATCCAGGGTGAACGATTATAAATCCTATTTGGCATTGTGACACCACATGCCACTGCAGTAAGTGTGATTCAGCTCATTGACTTGCAATCTGAAGGTAAAATTATTTCTCACACAAATCTAGAAAACCAATGTTTTTAAATTACACCCTGTCAGACAAAAATTACCCAAACTCAGGAGTTGTTTATGCTTTTCTTACAAATTAAGCTGCCTTAAAGTCGTCTGTCACGACCAGCAATCAAAACGATCACAACCCGTCCATGACCTTCTGCCGACAAGCCTTAAGAAGACATAAATTTTTATGATAGGGTACAAGAGATACAATAAAAGTGAAGTCAATTTGCATCAGCTTTGATGTAAAATTGTTGTGTGTTAATTCCCTAACCATAATGAAGAAACTGCACTACTAGAGGTCGGTGACACATAAACAACACATATTTACATTGCATTATCAATACAGAACATGGGACTGCATTCTGTGAATTTTCAGTTTGCTGTTCAAAAATTCAAATTACTGCCATTACACTAATAATTTCAGCACGTACAATATACCGGTAATATGGCCTAGTTTTTTATTATCTGTACTTAATTTCATGTTTTCATTCACATGTTTGATTTTACTTCCTTTCAACATTTCTAGAGAAATGCTTCCTCCTTGAAATTTTCAATGCAATTAAAAGTCACAGTCATTTGGATTCACAAAATTGTTCAGGAACTTTTCTGATCTGTTGCTTTTCTGGACTCAATTTGAAGACGGTGGAGTACACGGTGTTTTTATTGTCTTGTTTTTGTGAAAATCAGAATTTTAATTCTCTCACAGATTTAACAAACAAAACATGTATACATATACAGCAGCCATTTTGATTTTCAAATATTAATAAATTTTAGGTATAAATTTGTCTATTATCACTTATCCCAAAATTAATCAAGTCATTACCCTTGATTTTTCTTCTTCAAATAGAGAACGGTTTTAACTGCCCTTGGGGTAAAAGTTTGAACAAAACTCTAAAACTTTCTTGAACATACGTCAAATCTTCTATCTTAATACTGAGAGCATCGCTCGTAAAATGCTCGTTTTATAATGACTTTATGCCATTAAAGAATGTAGCAATAATAAATCATAGACTCAAAAATACAAGTTAATTATATAACGATGATCATATCGACGAGGAGGAAGCTGAACCCCCTATTATAAAATCAGGCACACATGTACTGTAATTACCTTGTGACCATTGTGTAGGAAATACTAGAGTTCATTTCCCGGGTCATGACAGGTCATAGGTCATTTTAATTTCATTTTATCTGGGTAATACACCTTTGAAACTTGTAAACTGGCACAATTGACGACTGTGGAAGAGTTGAGGAAATGTGTGCTAGTGATGAATATAGAAATTCACAGTGATATAGAGACATCAAAATTCAAAACATTTGTCACACTGTGAGTGTGACTGTGGGGCAATTGACAATTTTATACCCATACTGTATTGGTGTTTAGCAAAGTGCCTTATGCAAATGTACATATTGAAATGAGGACATTTCCAAGAACTTGGATTTTGCTTGGAACATTTGGCATGTAGCTGTCACAAAGATTGACACATACAAGTGCTTCTGCTGAGGCCTGTAAAAGACATGCATTTTAATAGCATGTGTTTCCTGGGAAAAAAGCAAGTAGACTGTGATGGGAATACCAAGTAACAACTACAAAAACATATCATACATACATTTAACAATTTTTCATTGATTGTCAGCATGTTCAGGCAGCAAGACTCTCACACACACACACAGTCTACATTCTTACATGATGGTATATTGCCCCATAAACACTAATCAAAATCAAAGATTTGGTCATTGGATAATGACCAAATTACTTAATATGCCAAACCTTATCGCAGACAAAATCATACGGTGAGCAATTTAATGCAAGCTCACGCTGGCAAAAAGATTAGAATGTCTGGTACTAAGTATTTGCTCCAATGTCCATTAAGATTTAATGTTGGTAATTAGATATGCAAGAAGACACCTCCAGCTCAATTTTGTTTATCTAAACAGGGACTCAGAAATGTTCTGTCCTTTATCTTTACAGATTCTGCACAATTACATTAAAATTTTCATATCTTGTATTTGCAAAGGCACTGCATATAATGTAAAAGGTATGCTTTTCAGAGATGCTTAAATAATTCAGAATCACTGGTACAATCATGGATACCGCAGCTGACGCAACGAGACGGCATATCTCAAAACTATAAACTGATAGATTTCTATACAGCCAAGTCTGCTGAGTTTTATTGCATTATGATTCATTCAAAACCATTTGCACTACTGTTTGATACGGGACAAAATAAACTGTGTGACCTTTAAATAAAATATCAGACTTTTCGCTCATAAAAGACACATAGTTATGTACTCCTTTTTGTGCAGCTTTCCTATTGAAGATATGAGAACGTAATAGACTTTGGGAAAATTATCTTTCACAATGCACATCATCTGATTAATCTTCCACTTTCAAAAGGAAAGATCTTCTCATAGATGAACACACAACAAAAACCAGAGCCTGATTATCCATCAAAATTACTTTCAACAGAAAATGAAATGTGGCTCTACCGGTATAAATGCACATGCACCTAATTATTACAGCATTTTAGTGAACACATGCACACACGTGTACATGTATTTGACAATGTGTGTTTGCAAGCACAGACATTTTTCTTGCAGTTCTACCATACTCATCACAATGAGCAATACAATATGAGTGTGACAAAAGTTAACGATTCATAAACTAGGTATTGTCGATGTCTTAGGTTATGTTCATAACTATTATACCGGTATTTACACACTGTACAGTACCGGTATGCAGCATAAAGTTCTAATATGTGAATTGTGTACTGCCCTTAATAGAGTGCAGATCGAATATTTTGGAACAAAAATGTGACATTACCTACAAATTGTAGTTTGGCGTTTTAAACCTTAGTTGTAGAACAAGCTTTGAAATAACTTCAACAGCACTGTTGCCTTCCAGTATCGGCGTATTAATGTATCTGTGTGGTATAGAGTTTTCATGTATAGCACTGGACAAAACATGGGAATCAATCATCTAGTGGATCATTTCATTCTTTAATAGGGGTGTCGGGTTTCCACTTTGCAGTAATAGCAGCTCTACTGTGGTGCACTGAGTTTTGTTTTCAATAAATACTCCCTAGAAAACTGATCATTACAAGTGGTTTTGATTGGATTGAAGTGGTGATGTACCAATTTGAAAGATTTGTTTTTGTTTTGTTTTTAACTGAATATGAAATGTACTGTCTCTCAATGGGGAAAGCTACATGTATGCTACAAAACACTTATATGCAAAAGATTTTAGCCTGAGGATAAGAAGATGCATGTAACAGACTGAGAGATTTCACTGCTTCCAAAGTGTCTACAACGTTGTTGTTCACAACCACACGATCCACATTTGAACAATTTATCATCATTTATAATTCTGATGGAAAAATAACAGAGAGAAAACAAGTACAAACACAATTATTTGTTGGAGACACTTTACAAATATCGCAAAAAAACAACAAAAAATGACTATTCTAAAATTTTTCTTTCTTGACAGAAGAATTATGAATCTTTCGTCTGTATCAATGACAATAAAAGTTTTTGACAAGCTTGAGGATGCTTTAAATATTTAAAACATGGGGTCACAGCTGACAGAATGTATGCATTGGGATCTTGATATGAATGTTATTAAAACCATGATACTAGAGTTGAAACAAGTAAAACAAGTCACTGCTGATGACACAGTCCCTGCTCGCATTATTAATTGAAATGCACATGCTCACTACAATGCAATGACTGTGTGCCAAGTTTGAATGAAATCTGTTCAAGGACAGTTGAATTATGGTTCAAAAACATGTAAAAACCTAACAAAATGGCTGCCAGGTGACCATATTGGATTGTATTGCAAAATAAATTTACATGCATATGTATGCCATAGTACTTTATCCTTGCACACAGTTTGAAAAAAATCGGCTCGGGATAACAGAGAAATGGCCGCTGATGGACAGATGGAGGGACAGACAGACAGAACCCAATTTATAAGTCCCCGCCAGACTGTGTCCATGGGAACCTAAATTACTACTTCTAAATGTAAAGAGAAATGTTTCTCACAATATCTTGCATCTTGATTTGATCTGTACTAAGATAAAGATATGACCAGACTTTCACTCGGCTTTGTCTTCATTCAGATAATGGCTGCTCTGTTTTCATACCATTAATGCAGAGTTACATGTAATCCATATAAAAGTGCAGGAATGAATATCATTTTCATTGATAGATGACATTCAAATCACACCTCACTGACTTCAAAGAGTCTTCAAATTGAAAATTGCACAACAGACACGTCAAGGAGACAATAAAAGATTACTCTGTAGAGTAATTAGGATATTAATCATGACATATCTTCTATAATTCTCTTGTGGACAGCAGCGCTCCACATCAAAGTAAACATTTACCATATCATGTCAGTACTGCCACACTTTACATGGCAAGAAATACTGACATTTTGCTCTCACGGCATTATTTGCGATTCAGATATACCTGAGCAGTTTTGAAAGTTGCTGCTCGCCGGTAAATTCTGTTCTTAAGACTGTTCATCTGATAAACTGATCTCTACATTTCCATATATCGGCACTGAGTCTATTAGCAATCAATATCTTGTCGTTATCGTGGCCGAGTGCTGTACCAAGGCCAAAAGCGAGTAAAATGGCATAATGGAGAGGCAATTAAACACGAAAATCAATGCAAATCAATAAAAGTTAAGTTTTGAGACTTTTTTGGAGTTCTGTGGACACATGAGGACTGCAAAAATGCAGCATGTTAATGCCAGATCCACACAGTCACAGTTACTTGCTATAAGGTTGTTTGTATTTTCAATGCTGGGTTCCCATATAATATCTATCACCTCATTCTAGGAATCACTATAAAAATCAAATGTCCAGCTGGCCATGGTACTTTTGATAATTCTTTTCACACAGTGCCCTAGGTTGACCTGAGGTAATAAAGATTGTTTGATTATAGCATGGCGTCATAGGACACAGAAACTCAGAAGAATTTTCTTTTTGAGCTTTTGCATATTGTAGTAGAGGAAGCTCACAGTACCTTACTGTATTTGCATGCACATTGGATAATAATAAAGTTAAAAAGATTAGGGTGATAGAGTAAACTATGCCCTGAATGGACTCACATCTTTGAAATGACATCTTTTAAAATTTCCTCATTTCATCTTGTCTGACTGTGATACCAGAAAGGTAAAGATATTTCTATTTGAACCTGTATGCAAAGAAGAATTTTTGAACTAACTTGAATGTGGGGGTTTTTAGCTTCATTTGAATTTTCTCACTCCCTGTGGGAGCTCATTACTCGACCTGGATGACAACACTGTATCAGGGTCATAACCCCCTGGACAGTTACTACAAGAATGTTTCCCACCAACCAACTGGCACTATGGTCCTGGTACAATACGGTACATGTGGAAGATGATCGGGGGTTACCATCCTGGACCCAACAACATTCCTACTCATGGTGCCCTGGTAAAATATAGAGATACATCCAATACCAAAACATGCAAAACCACAGTTTAAACACCATGTCTAGGACGTCAGCCATGTCAATTCTAACATGCTCAAAATTGACTTATTTTCACTGTCTTTAAGTATGTCAGCAATAAATGAACTAAAATTTTTCAAAGAAAACATGTAAACAGGGCAAAGTGTCATGAACAAATGAATATTGCCAGCAATGATAGCAAAAGTGCATGAGTTCAATCAGTCGAAATCATCATGAATTACTACATCTCATCATGTTTAGAAAACTGTACAATCACATGCAAATTTTTTACGATGACAATAATTTTACGCATAAATTAAACTTTTAAATTGTCTACATGAATGTCTACCCATTAAGAGCTAAAACAAAACATACATGTAGTCTTCTGTAACACTATCAGTTGACCAGTGGCAAAAAAAAACTATACCGACATCTATCTATTTGATAATTTACACATTACATGATGAATTTAATGTTTTGGGAATCAAAGCTATTTCCTTGGATGCAGTCACCGTTTGAAGTACAGCTTCCCTCTGCTACTCATCAACGTAACCTGTGATGCATTTTTTACACCAATCTTAATTAGTGTACATGTATGTGTGTTTTGTTCATGGCAGCTGTATTCATAGATAGAGTTTACCGCCGTGCTTTAATAATATCCTTACAGCTTATATAATATCTATTTGACCTGTCTGTGTATGGTTTTGAAAGGCCTGGGGAACACCAGCGACAAACTCTTCTACATCACTTTAGTGACATCTCCAAGGTGATATGCAAATGAAAAGTGAAGTCTACTTTCATCATGGTTCAGAATGGCACAGATTTCACTGCTCCTCAGTAAAAGTGAACGATACAGATGAATGGATCGATGAGAATTCCAGGAATGCGAAAAAAGAAGCGCGCCAGGGTAAAATCCCGGCAAATAGGTTGACTGATTGAAAAGAGGGAATGGATTGATGGATGGATTCGTTGAATGGCTAGGTAGACGGATCAGTATTGGGCTTGGGAATGGATAAATAGATAGATGAGGATTTTGATCAATTAGAGAAATGAAGCTGTTAGAAAAACAGGTCTGAAAGTGATGACAAATTGTTGACATGCAAAGCTCCATACATGTATTATAAATACACATATGCACTCTTGTACACACAGATACACGATTTCAGACAGCCAGGATTGATCAGTTCAAAATGCTGCACACACACATTCATGAGAAGGAAAATGTCTGTTCAAGTCACAGTGAGTGCAAAACTCTTAGCACACAATTGAACAAATATTACCAATCCCAACTTCGCTTACAAACACATCTCATGTTGTATACATACTAAGTGATAACTTCTGAACTGAAATACGATTCAAATCCCCTAAAATCCTTGTGAGAGATATTTGCAGTCTTGAATATTAGAGTTTTGAATTACTTTCCATCGTAAAATTGCAACAATTACAAATAATGTATTTGACTAGATGATTTCCAAGCCATTATGGAAACACAACCCCCTCATGCTATTGATATTATTCTCTGCAGTAACTGACGCACACCTAGATAAACTGGAAAGATGCACGCCTAGGAAAATATTCATCAGTACAGTGTACAGATCTTGTGGCGAACTAAAATCTACAGTTACTGGGAATGCTAAATAATTTAAGACTAATTTCTCAAAGATAGGTATCTAGTTACTGCCTTTGTGATCTGTCGACAAATCTTTGCTATTAATTTTTGATTACAAGCTAATACCCGTTCTCAGATGGGATATGTTGCCATGGTTACCACATTGGCAACTTTTCCATCTGTGACAAAGAAGAGAATGAAGCCTCAGAATCTATCAGATGGTACATGTACAAAAAGATAATCGGCAACAGCTAAAAGTTGTCACAAAGAGGGTGGTCCATTTTTTTAATTCTAATTTTTTTCACAAAACTTGTAATGTTCTTTGTCAAGAAAATGTGTACAAGCTCTTCAAAAAGCTCGGATGAAATATCTGTCACAATTAAGTGTCGTTTAAGCTTTATACACTGATACATATATAAAATAAATAAAATATCAATATAAAAGAACAACAAAGCCAATGATGTGACTTCATGATGCATATTCTCTGCAGAAACTTCTGCAAGTTTGGATTTGCACAACTGGTTGAAAGCATACGTCAGACAGATGTATATGTACGGTACACATAACATCACCTTATACAATTACAGCACTGTCAAAGTGATGCATGCACAGCACAGTCTGTGTACACAGCATTGACACAGTGCCAGTCAGTTCACTGACTACACTGTACAGTGGCTTTGACAAAACACTCTATACTTTATAAGTTCATTTTAAAATGGTGACATACTTGTTCCTCAGAATAGTTTTAGAACTAGAAGCAGGGCAGGTGTAACATGGAAGTAAACCAAAAGTATTTGTTCAAGTATACAAATGTAATGTCATAGTGACTTGACCTGTAGACAAATAACACTTTACGTTTTGGAGAAAAAATGTTAAAAACTGACTGCTTTGAAGTGTAATTAAAGCTAAATGTTTACCAATGAAAAATGTGCTTCAATTTTTAAATACATAAATATGAAGTCAAAATGGAAATATCTTTTATAACCTACACCTAGTTTTGTTTTGCTAGACGTTTGTTCTTTTACCCAAAACATCTCACAAAATGTTGCAATAATTCCAGTTCACAGACATATATAATATTGAATCTAATTTTGATATTTCATAAATAACCCCTATATACTCAGAGTACTGAAGGGCACTGAACAAATGACAAATAACACAGAACTTGAGGGACCCTATTGGAACTCCAAGTTCATCAAGAACTGGACCTGAATATGTTGTATTTTCAAAATGGCTTTGACATTGTGGTTGTGAAATGCCAAACCTTGGAGGACAGAAGATTGATATGATAGCATTGAAAGGAAATTTTTTTCTCAAGGAAAACTGGGAGGTTATAATACTACATAATGCTGTAAAGTGAAAAACAAAGCAATAAATCATCATAAAAAAACGTTCGAGATATGAAACGATACAATATGCTCCCTCTATCAAATATCAGAGTGTTACCTTCCAGCAAGTAAATGTTTATTGAAACAGTCAATGTACTTAAAAGTTATTGGAGTGCCCGAATACTACATGGCCATTGTCATGGTAACAGCGACATATGTGTGAGCTACATACATGTAGCCATGATTGATGTTTTTAATGTGGAAACATGTTGATCAAAGTTTGGAGTCTGGCTGTTTTATAGCTTGGGGGAGCCATAATGAATCAAAATTAAACTTCAATGAACCATTATAACACTGAAACTAAATTAAATTTGATCACTTTACTGGGAATTTGGAGAGACGTTTCCAATGAGATGAAAGCAAGCTAAATTTTTTATAGGTACCGGTAGATGTAAACTACAATGTACGACCTACATGTTTTTTTAAAACTTTTTCTGGCATGCAGCAACATGTATGTTTTACTCTAAATCTGTGAATACAATGAATATTAGCTGAGCCTGATATATTGGCCAGAGGTTGACCACTGTGTAGCGCTCATTGCCACTTTAGGATCTTTTACTAAAGTATAGATAGGATCATGCACATGACGATATTGTCATGCCATCAGATATTCACACAAATTTGGTCAATTTGGGATATGTTTATAGACTACATGTATATCACTCAAGCTTTTTGTTGGATAACTTAACATGTGACTTTTATGTACCTATCATGACATTTGTACTGAATAGTGGTACGTGCAGAGAAAACGAACAAAAGGGTGAACTCAGCAGTTAACGTTTAAACAAAATTTATTACGAAAACAAAACTAATTGCTAAGTCAGGGACAGAGTACAAGCTTTAAAAGTGTACAGACTACTTATCTCAGCTGGGACGGCAAAGCTCCAGTCTCAGAGTTGTAACAGTCAGTCGGATGAATGAATAGTCCTTTGGCTTGCAGGCTTGAAGCTGCACAAAGTCCACAGTATAAATCCAGCGTTGACAGTGAAGGTCTTGAAAAGTCTTGAGAATGACTACTGCTGGAGTTTAGTAACACACAAGAGACACGATCCCAAAAGTCTGACTGGAAGCTGTGCACGTCCCTTTTATAAAGGCATATAAGAACAATCTAGAACTTTTATTGACATGCTAATTACTGTTCTAAAATTATCTCCCTTACACAACTAATCAACTTTCCAGAACATTCCAAACATGACTAATTGAATTCAAGGTTGTGAGGCTCATCAAGGGCAGTGACCTTGAGAATGTTCTAGACTAATTGAACTCAGGTCATGATGAGTGTGGGGGGAATGACCTACATAACACACCCCTCTTCAAAAAAAGAAAATTTTTCAAAGAAAAATCTTTCTTTTACAAATGTAATCTTGAAAAGGATTTAAGTACTCAAATTTGTTTTACTCTAAAGTAAAGTTTCTTGAAAGTGAACAACAATAAAATTTCTTGAAAGTGAACAACAATAAACTCTAAATACGAGAGAGACAGTCTGCAATTAAATTGTCTCTGCCTTTGATAGTCTAATGTCAAGATTAAACTCCTGTAACATTAAACTCCATCTTAGCAATCTCTGATTTTTGCCTTTAAATTTCTGTAGAAAGACAAGAGGGTTGTGATCAATATAAACCACTATTGGCTGATTTGAAGAAGTAACATAAACTTCAAAATGCTGTAAAGCTAATATCAAAGATAAACACTCTTTTTCAATTGTAGAGTAGTTTCTCTGGGATTTTTTAAATTTGCGTGAAAAATAGCAAACAGGATGATCTATACCATGACTATCCTCTTGCAATAAAACAGCACCAGCAGCCGTATCACTAGCATCTACAGCTAATTTGAATGGCAAAGTGAAATCTGGTGCAGACAACACTGGGGCACTTTGCAGTATGGCTTTAAGTGTATCAAATGCCTGTTGGCATTGCTCTGACCAAACAAACTTTACTTTCTTTTTAAGTAAGTTAGTCAAAGGCTCAGTAATTGTGGAGAAATTTGGACAGAATTTTCTGTAGTAACCAGCCATACCGAGAAAGCGCATCAGTTGTCGTTTGCAGTTTGGTATGGGAAAACTTGAAATGGCACTGATTTTGGCATCAACAGGTTTTACCTCACCCTGTCCTACAGTATGTCCGAGGTAAGTTACCCTCGCCCAACCAAACTCAGATTTGGCAAGGTTGACAGTCAACATTGCTTTACTCAGTCTCTCGAAGAACTTCCGCATGAGCTTAATGTGTTCCTCCCAGGTGTCACTATACAGGATGACGTCGTCAACGTAAGCTGCACACCCGTCTAGCCGGATATGACGTCGTTGATCATCCGTTGGAACGTTGCCGGAGAGTTCTTCATTCCGAATGGCATCACCTTGTACTGGAACAATCCGTCTGGTGTAACAAAGGCGGATATTTCACGAGCACGATCCGTCAGAGGGACTTGCCAAAATCCCTTCAGTAGGTCAAATTTCGTCACATACTTGGCTTTTCCCACTCGGTCGATGCAGTCATCAATCCTCGGGATTGGGAAAGTGTCTGTCTTTGTTAAAGTGTTGACCTTCCTAAAGTCCGTGCACATACGATAACTGTGATCTGATTTGGGAACAAGTATGCACGGCGAACTCCAGTTACTTTTACTGGGTTCAATAAAGTCATTGTCCAGCAGGTATTTGACTTCTTCCTGGAGATATTTCGCTTTTGTTGGATTCAGTCTGTATGGGTGTTGTTTTACAGGCTTACTGTCCCCAACATCAACGTCGTGATAGATGACGTTTGTCCTCGTTGGAACATCTTGAAATAGGTGTTTATATTCGTGGAGCAGTTCTTTCACCTGTTGTTGTTGTTCTGGCTGGAGGTGTGCCAACTTTGTAGACTCCAGCTTCTCCAGGATTTCTGAGTTCTGAAGCTTGACCGAGCCCAGCTTTGAGTTTAGAGTATTTGCACTCAAGTCAGTTTCAGTATCACTATCTTCATAATGGTTTGAACTGACTGCACTGACAGGCTGAGTTATAGTAGGATTATCCCTATCCAAATATGGCTTAAGCATATTTATGTGACATAGCTGTTTTTGTTTTCGCCTGTCAGGTGTTATTATGATGTAATTTAAATCACTCAATTTCTTATCAATTAGATATGGCCCAAAGTAACGAGCATGGAGTGGTTTGCCAGGAATCGGAAGTAGAACAAGAACCTTTTGACCTGGTTCAAACTTCCGTTTTGAGGTGCTTTTATCATATTTGATTTTCATTGACTGCTGAGATGACTCAAGATTTTCTCTGGCTAATTCACATGCTTTAGAGAGTTTCGTACGAAAATCTGACACATATTGCAAAATATTCAGACAATCATCATCGTCTGATAGGAATTTCTCTTTAACGAGCTTAAGTGGGCCACGGACTGTATGTCCAAATACAAGCTCAAATGGGCTAAAACCAAGAGACTCCTGAATTGACTCTCTAACAGCAAAGAGCAGAAAATGAATTCCTTCATCCCACTGCTTCTCTGTATCGAAACAGTAGGTCCTAATCATGGTTTTCAAAGTTTGATGAAATCGCTCAAGAGCACCCTGACTTTCTGGATGATAGGCGGATGACCTATACTGTTTAATGCCTAGCTGATCCATTACTTGTTGAAAAATACCAGACATAAAGTTGGAGCCTTGATCGGACTGGACACATTTAGGGAGGCCAAATAAAGTGAAAAATTTTACTAAAGCTCTCACTATAGTCTTTGTCTTTATGTTTCTCAGTGGTATGGCTTCTGGAAACCGAGTTGATGTACACATAATTGTCAACATGTACTCATTTCCTGATCTTGTTTTTGGTAGGGGCCCAACACAGTCTATTAGAATCCTACTAAATGGTTCTTGAAATGCAGGAATTGGCTGTAAAGGGGCCTTTGGAATGGTCTGATTCGGCTTTCCTACCATTTGACATGTGTGACAAGTTTTACAGAAATGTGCTACGTCCTGCTACGTCTGCCTGAGATTAGGCCAATAAAAGTGACTGAGAATTTTATGATAAGTTTTCCTGACTCCTAAGTGACCAGCCCAGGGCGTTTCATGGGCCAGGCGCAATATTTCAGCACGGTAGGGCTTTGGAACCACAATTTGATGTTTTATAGCCCAATCGTCATCAACCAAAACATCTGGAGGTCTCCATTTACGCATGAGAATACCAGATTTTGTATAATAGGAAACAGAGCTATCTGAAGTTTTATCTTCATCATCTACCCTGTCAAACAAAGACAAAATATCTGGGTCTTTGTGTTGTTCTGCAATGAGATTTGATCTAGAAAATGTCTGACTTTGGTCAGCAGAAGTTTTACTGGAAGTTTCAAATCCACGAGGGATAACGGAATGATCCGTGTCAAACACCTGACTGAGAAAGGTGTCATTTAAGTCAACATCAGTGACATTATTTTTGAGAGTATTTGATTCTCGGAAGTTTTCTTTGACATGGCTCGAGTAATCGCACACGAAGGAAAAGGCCCGGAATTTCTTCCTCTATTGGCTCTGGATTCTGATCTAAACTAGGATTATCAGTCACAAGTGGATTAGTAATGACCTTGTCCCAGCAAGGTCGTTTCCAAGAAGAAGGTGAATCCCTTCAAAAGGCAAAAAAGGCCTAATACCTAAAGCCACAGGTCCAGAAACAAAGTCCGAAGACAATAGACATTATGGAGAGGAACAGGAATGTAGTCATTACAATCTACCCCTTAATAAGAACTTTAGAACCTGAAAATGACTTTTCAGAAAACGGCAGGGTATCTGCCAACAAAAGAGACTGGGAAGCCCCGGTATCTCTTAAAATTTTGACAGGGGTAGCGGAAGAAAAATCACTAGAAAGTGATATAAAACCATCGTGAATAAATGGTTCGAAAATACCCATAATGCTATCTTGAGAAGAATTGACCTTGACCTCATTAATTGGGGATAAGAGGGGTTTAACCTCAGACAATGTGTTACACACATTATTAGACTCTAATTGAGTTGATGAAGAAATAAAGCCGGTGGGCTTAGATCCACTTTGACTACTTTGACCTTCACGTTTTCTTTTCAACTTGAAACACTCTGACATTAAATGGCCGTCTTTCTTGCAATAATTACAAGAAAGTGTACCGAACTGTTTGTCAGAAGGAGATTGAGACTTGGGATCTGATGATGTGGAGGTGTTACTTGAATTTTGTGAACTGTTGTCATTTGATTTCCTACTGTCCTTTGAAAAATTCTTGGATGAAAAGGAGGAGTTAAATTTACCTGCATTGTTTCTGTATGAAAAGGACTGGGATGGTTTGCTGAGAAATGAAGATTTGTGGGTCAATGAATAATCATCGGCCAAACGTGCAGCAACCTCCAATGTATCTGCCTTTTGTTCATTGATAAACGTCTTGATGTCACTCCGAATGCACCTTTTAAATTCCTCAATCAAACAAGTTGTCGTAATTTGTCATAATTCTGACTGACCTTTTCCGAAGAACACCAACGATCAAACAGTTGTTCTTTTGTTCGAGCAAATTCAACATAAGTTTGATCCTTCACCTTCTCACAATCCCTAAATTTCTGACGATAAGCTTCAGGCACCAACTCATAGCCCTTGAGAATTAATTCCTTCACAGAATCATAATTTGAAGCCTGCTCTACTGACAACTGAATGTAAATTTCTCTGGCTTTACCCACCAAAGCACTCTGCAAAAGCATAGACCAGGACTCCTTAGGCCAGTTCAGACTCTGAGCAATTTTCTCAAAATGAAGGAAATATTTATCAACATCCTTTTCTTGGAAAGGGGGAACTAACCTGAAATGCTTAGTGATGTCAAACTTGTCTGAAGGGAAGAATTTTCCTGACTTTCCAAGCTCTAAACGTCTCATTTCTAACTGCAGTCGGTGTTCTGCTAATTCTCTTTCCTTTTCTTTTTCCTCTCTTTCTTTCTCCCTTTGTCTTTCTTCCATTTGCAATTCTTTTTCTTTCATTTCCAATTCCCTCTCTTTCTGTCTTTCTTCCATTTCTAACTGCATTTGTATTTTTTCTTTTTCTAATGCCTGTCTCTCCTTTTCCATTTGTAATTCTTTTTCTTTCATTTGTAATTCTTTTCTTTTTCTAATGCCAATTTTTTTAGCTCGAAATCTGCCTGTATTTCTAATTCCAATTTTTTGAGTTCGAAGGAAGACTCAGGCTCATAATCTTTTAAGGCAGACTCCTCAAAATGGCCAGAATTAACTAAATGTTTTGCAATCTTGAACTGTATTTCTCGCTTGCGCATAGATCTTTTGACATCTACTTTAAGGAAATTGGCCAGTGCTATGAGGTTGTCTTTTCTGAGGGAATTAAATGTGTCCTGATCAAGGTCATCCATAAATTCGTCTGGCTTGAATTCCGCCATGATTGAATTTAGCTGAGTTCACAGTATACAGTAGTTTTGAAAAGGTAGGCAAAATGTTGTCAAACGGCTCAAAATATTCGTCTCCCGGACGAGCCCCAATTTGTTACGTGCAGAGAAAACGAACAAAAGGGTGAACTCAGCAGTTAACGTTTGAACAAAATTTATTACGAAAACAAAACTAATTGCTAAGTCAGGGACAGAGTACAAGCTTTAAAGTGTACAGACTACTTATCTCAGCTGGGACGGCAAAGCTCCAGTCTCAGAGTTGTAACAGTCAGTCGGATGAATGAATAGTCCTTTGGCTTGCAGGCTTGAAGTTGCACAAAGTCCACAGTATAAATCCAGCGTTGGCAGTGAAGGTCTTGAAAAGTCTTGAGAATGACTACTGCTGGAGTTTAGTAACACACAAGAGACACGATCCCAAAAGTCTGACTGGAAGCTGTGCACGTCCCTTTTATAAAGGCATATAAGAACAATCTAGAACTTTTATTGACATGCTAATTACTGTTCTAAAATTATCTCCCTTACACAACTAATCAACTTTCCAGAACATTCCAAACATGACTAATTGAATTCAAGGTTGTGAGGTCATCAAGGGCAGTGACCTTGAGAATGTTCTAGACTAATTGAACTCAGGTCATGATGAGTGTGGGGGAATGACCTACATAACAATAGTGACAGGTACTATGTTTGTTATTTTTCACACAAAATTTCTTTGTCTTTTCCAATATTTCTGACAAGTACTCAGTTTTATACAAGCAATAACAATATACCACCATCGGAATGATATACCATCATTATATCCATCAGTCTATTAAAACAATGATTGATTAAACTTCTAGCCCTGATTGTGATTGTAGGATTGTTACGAAATATATCAGTATGCAAGTGAAATTTGTTGTTGCTAATGGAAATTCAGACAAATTTTGTCTCAGTACACTTGCTGGTGGTCCTATCATTTTGCATATAATTTTTGTACTTTCATTGCGGACGTTGTTGGTACACGTATCTAGGTCTCATTTCACATTTTCTGTATGATTAATTTCTACAAGTCATCAAATTTTCAGACAAATATTGATTTTTGATATTGCATATGAATTATGAAACACCGAAGTAATCACAAATCAGTCCTATTCGTCTGTTTTTTTAACCCTTTCAGCGCTGCAATTTTTTCCATCAAAATTATTGTGTGCAACATTTCACCAATTTTGTGAATTTTTCTGTAATTTTTTTGATAATTTTGGATCAAATGAACATTTCTTTTTATTGGCTTCAGATTTTTATCAAAATTTTAGCAAAATTTAGAAAAAAGTTGACTGGTGTAAATTTTGATATAGGCGACAAAAATTGACTTTTGCGCTAAAAGGGTTAACTTCTATCTGCCTCCATTCAGGGTCAGGAGACAGTGCAGTTGAAGTTCGAATACAATCCAATACATGTATAGATGAGTGCATGAATCAGAGCTTTCAGGACAACATGCAGTATAACACTGGAGTTGACGCATAACAATGCAATGCTGATATGCACCGAATATTCTCTGCTTATACACATGGCGCCAGCTATCCAATCTACACAGCAGAAAATTGCAAGAAGCATGGAATGTTGTCAAATGCAAAGGAGTATCCCAACACATGTAATAACATGCATTAGCAAGAAATCCATCAACTCAGAAACACAGCAAATCACAATTACCTTTTCCCCCAATTAATGAAATGGCGATCATCAGAACCTGTGTGCCACATCTATCTTTAAACTAAATTTAGAATTCTTGCAACACGCTGTCACAGCACTTACATCAAGATTCATTTACAACATGTAGGCCAATATCGTTTCCAATATACATTCACCACAGTTGCATGTCAAACATCCATTTGACTATCTCAAATCAACACAAAATTGACTTGACATTTCTCTGACCTAAACTGTCAAAAGCTATTTTGATACGTTGCCGTCTTTAATACAGTGAAGTTTTTTCAAAATTCTCTTCAAAAAGCCACTTTTAGATTTGTCAGTCGGACTTTCTTTACAAATGTCAATATTTTTCATGTTTTCTGATTTTTCTCAAAAATGATTTAAATCATGAGTCCTTCCATCCCTAATTTGCTGAATAAAATTGTTCATAATTGCATAGACTTTTTTCATACCCTGATTTTGATCATTAAAATGACTGCCCACAGTGTCATTGATCAGCTGCCTTTTCAATAAACTGTACATCTTGCATCATAAACTGCCAAAAGGCATTTTATTTATTTTTACCCTTCCCATTTTGCAAAGTTAATATGGCATTCAGCAGGCATATTGATTAGCAACTGATAGATGTGATATTCAAATAACCTATGCTCTACAACTATGACATCTTTCAAAGCCAGTGTTTGCAGAAAGTACAGCAACTGGAACATTTGCACTCTCAGCAATTTTCTGACGACTGGAAGAATCCATTTTTATTGACTTTTTGCACCTTACATGGCGGTTGAAAGAGTTAAACTTAATGTAGCGCAATACTGGATTCCACAACTGAGGGGGGAAATCAATGCCTCATTTGTACGATGTTTTCCCATCGTGGCAATCCATGTGAAACAAATGCTGTATTTCTTTCATTGATTCGACTTCATATTGATCAACACTCAAACATGGAATTCACATTGTACAACTCTTTCAACTTGAAATGAACATTTTCTACTTTTTTTGAAAGTCTTATTTGACTTCAAAAATCTTGATCTACAATTAGCCTTACAATCGCCATCGTGATCAACCATGACTGTCTGATCTGCTTACAAATAAATGTCTCATAATTACTATTGCTTGGCTTTAATGTACTGCAGGAGTATTGGATATTGAAATATTGAATTTTGCACCATATGTCATCTCCCACAATGGATTTTAGAGTGTACAGTCCTTCACAAAGTTCCAGAACATTCTAGAAGCCAAAAATTCAGAAACTAAACTATACTACTGTATATGAAGTGGATGAAAATGAAATATTCTAAAAAGACGGTTGTGATCACCTTTGATGAAGAACTGAGGGTACAAATCACACTACATGTACAAATAAAATCCTTGTAACGATACATTCAAGGGCATGACTTTACTATCATTAGCTGTTTTATTATTGAACTTGAAGAGGTATTCATAAAATTCAATAGGGTGAAAAAAACTAAGGACGGTATCATTAACATATGAATGTTCTTTTCAACTGATATGTTTTGATATCTTCATTAGGCACACTGAAGTTTTGAAGTTGGAACAAGGCAATTCAATAAATTATTAAATTGTCTGTAGTCCACTATTCTGATGCTTGCTGGAGGATTCAAGGCCAGCTTGACCCATGTTTGCATACTCAGTAATGAAGAGTCTGCGGTGACTGGTAATTTCAAATGAGCAATGACAGACATATGAACAAATGTCGTCTGTAAGACACACCACCAAGTGCCTAAAAGCATCAATGTTTCATTTAGCCGAGCTGTATGCTGTCAGTCAACTGCCTGGAGCTCTTTCATTCCGGGCGTTCATTCCACAAGAATGGAAATTTTATTAGAACTACATATACATGTGGCTATTGAACAAAACCTGATGTGTATGGATTGACTGTACTCTATTAATGATCCAGACAGAATACCAAACACAAAGTCAGAATCCTATCTACTATAGGTACTAAGTTAAGCAGTGGTAAAGTTAAGTAAGGTAATACTTTCCATGTTATTTCACAGAAGCATGAAAAACTGGGGCACAATTTAGCGGAAAGTTTTTTACCAATTCAGAGAACTGATTGTTGCATAAACAAATGTCTATGTGGATTTCACTGTAGCCATACATACGTAAGTAGAGGGTTTCCATTTAAAGGTCGCTTCCTTTTTTATATGCTATGCCTAAAACTTTTAACTTTTGACTAAGTTGTATCAAAGTATGAAACTTTATAGTCAAAAGGAAAAAAATCAAGTGCATGTTATGTCAGCTAAATTATCAAAGACACAGAATTTTTGAGGTTCTGTATTCAAATAGTCAATATTGAAAACACCTACAGTGTACCGGTATGTACTACAGGTTTTGTACACATACTCAGTTACTGCATAGGAAAGAATGGCATTTGCCATAACATGATGAACAAGATGAACAAATGTTTCCTCAAATCAGTGACATCCTTACGCTGATATCAATTGATATCAATTGATATCAATTCAACACATGTGTCGGTCAGCCTTGAGATTTGAAAGTTGATAAGGAAATCGCTTTCCCCCATGGTCATGCTCAAGTTGTTTCTGTTTGACTTCATAGTGATGCAGATGTATATTTCGCATACATAGGGGAAATTACATCTGTCTTGCCATTTTAGTATTAGGGGGTTATAATCAGTCTCATAATATGTTATTACCAAAACTCATCATATGTGACGAAAAGATTTGGAAAAGATTATCCCGTAATGATTGAACCGATGCATAACTCATTAAATATCAGTAATTATTGGTGGTGTAGATATATCACATTCTGATCTGTCAAGTAATTGAAAAAGCTCTACACAATGCTTCAGCTGCTACAGCATATTTCATGAGAACCAACAGGCCTTGCAAAAATATTGTGCCTATCTTTAATAATGACTTCAGCTTGAAAGCGCTTTGACATTCACGGTACGCCTGCTGACAATTCCAGGCATGGCCTTTCGCGCTCCACAGAGAATGCAAAAGTGACATCACAATATCACACAGTCTATTTGAGAATCAACAAACATCAGTCGCAACCCCCAAGTGACACTAATGATAGCATGTGATGCGTGCCATGATAAGCCATCATTATGGCCATTCATTCAGCTCTATGGATCAGCGTTGAGGAGAGCTCTCCCAGGTAGGGTGGCAATCGCCGATGGAATCATGAGGCCCCCACAGAAATTCTCCAAAGAAATGAAATTATTTGAAATATGGTGCCTTCATTATGTCAATATGTGTTTTGATATTTAAAAGGTCACACAAACCTGGACCTACATCTATTTCGTGAATTTTTTACTGTGCAGGACAGCTGTACTATCTGCAACATTTCCAAAAAAATTTCAAAAAAAATGTAAAAGACAAATACAGCATACATATGATTATTCACACTGGTCACTAGGAACTAAGAGCAACAATAATATGTTATCATTAGATATAACTATTTTGCTATACTTGTTAAAATTGTTTAAACATTCTTCACTGAATTTTAGACAATATATTCTATGGGTGGATTCAAGCAAGAACAATCAGTCCTAATATATTATGCAAAACCTATCAAGAGTATAAATTTGTAAGGATCTCAGAGTCCTTGGTTTTATTGATGTGCAAACTTCAAGCTTGAAATGATGAATCATCAAGTTTTCAGTGTAATTACAGTATTGTACTGATATCTCTCTCTTTAATTGTTTCATTCCGCTCTGCATAAAAGACAATAAAATATTGATGAAACTGATAATTTGTGGAGATTATCAGAAAGATAGCAGTATGCCAGTAATTTTAATGTACCCACACGGAGGAGTTGTTCCTGTATGTGTTTTTAATATTGATAAGACATTAGAGAGATTGCAAAACTATACTCGTTTGATCACCTGACTTACTGTGAAATTTTCATCTCCCCATGATACAAAGATAGAGATATAAAATTAATCTACTGGATGGAAAAAAAATGAAAATGGTGAACATGATTTCAAATCAGTAAGAAGAAACAAAACTTTCCCAGTCAAAATCATAGCCTTCCCTGTAACATTTCCTTAATTGAACTTATTCATGAAAGTTGAGAAGGAAAAAAATGTATACTTCTTGTTTTGGGGCTTTTGGTATATGAATGGGTACATTTAAAAATTCACTTCATATACAGATCTCTGATTTAATTTTAATTCAAATCTTCATTTCATCGCCGTAAAATTCTTCCTATCAAGTACTTACAGAAAAATACTACCAGTCTCTTTCAAAATCAATTTCTTGCTTCAAAATGCAAGGGAGTTCTATTTTTCATGACTATGTAAACTTTAGCCTAAGCGTTTTTGATGTATAGAACTGGGAGTTTTGTGACTTCGTTTCAAATCAGCATTTTAAGTTAATTGAATAGGCCACTACTACACAGTTGTAATCTCAACACATAAACATTATGGACGCGGGGCAATATCACATTGTTTTCTGTTGTATTGTAACTGGCAAAGGGAGATATTTGTTCCCAAAGACACGCAATTAATCCCCTCCCCTATTTCAAAATGTACAGTAACAGATCTGATCTATGCATCCAAAATAATAATATTGTACCACAACTGAAAAGTAAAATGGTTATAAAACCAAAACAATTCCAGAAGGATTCAGAATAGAGCTAATGCTGTATTTTTTACATCGTGTATTATAGAATGGCGGATCAGTCAGCTTCCTTGAAGGGAAACAGTCGTTGGCATTCCATTCAAAAGTCGTATTTGTCCTGTATGGCAAATGTATCTACATGTTTATTAGGCGCTTTATATGAAAGTCTTTGTTTGCCGTCCGTGTGCTGGTAGGTTTTCAGAGAAAATTAAGAACACAAACACAATGTTAACACTATTACAAATAAAAATATTATTTTTCCAAAAGAAACCAAATATATGACCTTATGTCAATACAGTTGTTTTTTGTCTGTGTTTGTTTTTTACCTGGCTGCGTGGTAGGGTTTTTCAAAAAACCAAGGATGGCAAACAAAGAATTTTCTTAAAATACAGTGGATTCAAAGTCACGGCAAGCTGTTTTCCGTTTCAAACACTGTGGCATTGTAAATTTAGTCCATGTGACTTGCCTTCACCAAACATTATTCAAGAAATGCATTTTTCATAAAAATGAAAGTTACATAAAGAGCAGCCATGATTATACTCCCCGCTATGGCCCTTGTGATGCATGAGCCCGTATCATTCACATCAGCCCACAGACAAGGAACTGAGACACATTTACCAGAGAATCAAGTTTTGTGTACATGCATTCAGACATCTGTGAAAACATTAAAAGCCTTCTGAACACAGATCTGCAGGAAATGGACGACATAAATGTCAATAACACATACTGGCGCAGAAATATGTTCCATAGGGAGTAGTGGAATTCTTTGTCAGAAATTATGATGCGATGACCCCTTTCATCCACAATTTCCTCAACTCAGTTCCTGTTGCCTCGGTAAAAAGTGGTTGGATCAAATCAAATTACCTCAGTTTAAAAAGAGGTTTACAATGAGGAATTGGCTGAACACCTGATGTACTGACAATTGTATTGCACAGTCCTTTCAGTGTCATTATTTTACATCAGATCTCCCTTCATCCACAGATTTACAAGTATAATGTTTCCTTCCAAGTACATTAAATAACATTAGCTGTCATGCATGGCATTTTGTATTCTCTCTCATTTTTAATAGAGAAAAATTTTCAGAGTATCAAATTACTGGCATGACACTGAGTGGTAATATATTGTTTGTGCATGTTGCAAATGCAGGATGATATTTCCGACAATGAATGAACTTAATTTGATTTGTGGAGGATACATTAACTAGAGTGCTAATTTAATGATACTCATATTGATGGTGAGTTTTTGTTCTGCTTAAGTCACTTATACCGCTCCTGAACTGAACTCCTAAGAGACTTTGAATAGTCACCATGTGTGATACTTGATGTATCCTATGTCTGTCTACCTGTCTGTCTGTCTGTCTGTCTGTCTGTCTCTGCCTTCTCAATCTGTATGTCTGTTTCTCCTGTCTGTCCATCTGTCTGTCTCTCTCTCTCTGTCTCTCTCTCTGTTTCTCTCTCTCTCTCAGCTATAATAAGTGAAGTGATAAGGTTACTTTGTATGCACCATGTGTATAGCATGAAAGCACGTGAAAAGGTACAAATGTACAAATCTTATGGGAATTACATGTAACTTGGTTAACGGATGGACCGGTTGCAGCTGGCCTTTTGCCGTCATTACAAGAGATAAAGAAAGGATTTCAAATCCATCCATCAGGCTGAAGTAAACACAAATTTGAGACTAAGCAAAATCCAGGTGAAATTACTTTGGAACTAGGTGGCTTTACTCAATATGTACATTATCGGTACATCAATAGGATCTATATATTCAATAAGAAAGTCAAGCAAAATTAAGCTTGAAATTATCCCTCAGCTTCGCAGAATGCATTAAAGATTTTCTGTACTTAATAATAAAGATTTTTACCAACTTACAAATTTTATCAGAGAATAATCCACAAGTTACTAAATAAGGGACACACAGAAATTCTAAACCACCAAATTGCAAAAGACGACTACTTCACATTTCCTGTGCTCTCCCTGGCCTTCCGAAATTGTTAGTAAATTTACGAATTGGGTTCAAAAAATATTAGTAAGCACAAATTATGTTATTCTGAACCCACCAACTTTCAACAAGCACTTCTGGTACTCAATAGATGATTTTAAGGGGATAGAAATGATGAATGATTTCATTATAGACAAAAGAAAATGAAAAATCCCTTTTTAGTTTTTTTGACAATGAACACTCATATTTTGATACGCATTTTCAAAAGATTTATTGAATAACACAGTGCATCATGGGTCATGGGAATGCTTGTAACATTGAAATTTCTTCCTTGTCTCAATAAAGTGTGTAATTTTGGTCAACGGCCAATGAATGTTATTAAATTACTCTCCCAGCATAACATGTTCAAGTATATTGTGACACAAATCATAACTCCCTTTGTGTGTGTAGTCAGTGGTTGATGATTATATATATTAATTTATGAAGCGGTCATAATATTATCAAATATTATCAGTGTTTGCACAAGTTTTAGATGCTAGAAAATCTGCCCCCTGTTTTTCATATTTGGAAAGCTCTGTTACTTTCAAATTGAAAGTATGAACGTCATCCATGGGTACTAGGTGGTGCCTCTATAGCTGCAGTCATTATGCCATGTTCATCTCTAAAATTCTTTTTAAACAACCACTGATCAGAACATTTGGCAGTCTGTGGTTTCGCACAAATTTGTCTCATCTCAATCAAATTTAAGTACGCAACTGAGACTGGTGATCCTGCTAATGTTTTCTTAGAGACAGTTACACTTTTAAGAGACGTTACACTTTTAAAACGTGCAGATGATCGTCATTTATTTTTTGTCTGGATAAACTTTTTGGTCATGGGACTGTGCACAGCATTTTCTCTGGATCATAGAAAACTATCAGTATTCATAACATTTGCTGAGACAGTTTCTTGTAAAATATTTTGAAGGAAACCTATTAAAATTGGCAAGCTGACTGAAAAATTCAATTTGCAGATCGTCAAATGACAAATCTATGACATCTAAGATTTCCGGCTCACTTCCACCTCCATGCACAGAAAAACACTTTGCTGTACATGTTCAACCATGCGCGGTCCGGACTACAGTTCTGCTGTAGTTCGACTGTCTTTCAGGCTGACTGTTCTTGGTCTCTTCTAGCTCGGCGGTTTCATTGTTTCGTATTTTTTCACATCAGTTGCCGTTTTATGCCCAACTTTCTTTCCCAACTGGATACTATCAATCCAAAGTATTTGTAACTGCCCGCTTCCCTCGATCCGCTTCAACAGTCCATTCGGAAAATTGACAGCATGTGAGTGTTTGGGTGTCTCGAAACTACCATAATGGGGTGGGGTGGTAATGCATGACACACCACTATGAGATTACAAGACCCGGGGATCTTGAAACCTTTTCGCGCATGCTCATGTTATCTCACAGGTCAAAGTCCAAAGCCAGCTATCACCATGTGTCGATGCGCCGATGATAGGGGCAGCGTAGGTTTTGAAAGACGAGATATGACAGTATTTCCCGGAATTCACAATCTTGACCGAAAATCAGGCTTCAAAAACAACAAATCGTTCGTAAATGGCCGATCGAGCATTCATTTTTTTTCGTAAATTTTCATTTTTGTTCTTAATTTACGAAAGTTACGAGCGACAGCGAGAGCATCACATTTCACCATGAAATCAACATGCCATTTATACAAGCATGTTATGTGATGAGCACACATTTACGGGGGAAAGTAAATTGACAGTGGAAAGTTGGCGATTAGAAAGTGGAACCCGTTCAAATAGGGCAATGCAATATCTGCTGATAGTTGAAACTCCATTAAAAAATGCAATCACATACTCTCAGTTCAGAAAGTACATCATTGATATTGTAAAGGCTCGTACTAAACCAGCACTGGTTATAAATAGTCTCCTCTGAGCCGTTTCCTCATCTGGAGTAAAGCATTATTGGCCCCAAGCAGTTCTTAACCTTTTATCCTGCCACTGATGTCGATTGTTTCCTTTTTCTGACAGGGTGGGCAAATTCATTAATGAATTACACACAGAAACTGAATTCTGGACTATCTATTGTTCTGTTGATCAAATCACAAGTCTCCAAAGTTCTACCATGTTTTACCCTACATGTATGTGTAAGAGACGATTATCACATCACTGCAAAAAGTTCCTATCAGCAAAATTGTGCACTTGACATGCGTGCTTTAAAAACACTTACTTTCATAACATTAGCAGTTACAATCACAAAGAGACTTTACTTCTTATACATTTTAGCCTACAGTATGTAACAAATAGTGTAAGCTATTTTAAAAAGTTCATTTAGTGTGATTTTAAGCAAAATGTCAGTTACAACCAATTCTTGCTCTGAGCTAAACTGATGAGCAGATTGAGCATACAGAGAACAATGAACTCAAAATAACAAGGGTAAAGTTCGAGCAAATAGCTCGGTGTGTTGTGTTACTCCTTGTTTTCAATCCACTGCAAGTTTCTAAAGAGATCAGTCCCACAACAGTAACCCCGCAGACACCTGCGACTAAGTGGTAGTACTCAGAATACTTTCAGTCGACTCAAATTGATTGTCACTTTACAACGAGAGTTGACAGACCTCCTATGCTAATGGATGTACTGAGTGCTCATGTAAATCAACTTATCCAAATTAGATTAGCTTTTCAACCCCTTTTAGATGCTATTTATAAATTATTAATATGGATATGGTGCATGCCGACTGAATCAAAGCATTCAAGTTCTTTCAAAACCAGGGTTTTATTGTTCATAAAATACTGACTGAACAAGGCACTTAAAAATATCATTTGGGCTGCAAAAATTTGTTGAAGTCCTTATATTGCATTTACATCAAGTACATTGCATACAGGTCAAAACTTGAAATAATATAAAAACATATCAGACTTGCTAGATTAAATGAATGGCCCAAGGCAAGTCATCTTGGACCAGATTCTGCACTGTCTACAGAAATGGATAGGTCCACTGTAGAAGTCAGTAGTGCATATCTCTGATGGGCAGGTATGTAAGTCAGTGGTGCATATCTGAGATGGGCAGGTATCAGTCAGTAGTGCATATCTGTGATGGGCAGGTATCAGTCAGTAGTGCATATCTGTGATGGGCAGGTATAAGTCAGTAGTGCATATCTGTGATGGGCAGGTATAAGTCAGTAGTGCATATCTGTGATAGGCAGGTATCAGTCAGTAGTTGCATATCTGTGATGGGCAGGTATGTAAGTCAGTAGTGCATATCTGAGATGGGCAGGTATAAGTCAGTAGTGCATATCTGTGATAGGCAGGTATCAGTCAGTAGTTGCATATCTGTGATGGGCAGGTATCAGTAAGTCAGTAGTGCATATCTGTGATGGGCAGGTATCAGTCAGTAGTGCATATCTGTGATGGGCAGGTATCAGTCAGTAGTGCATATCTGTGATGGGCAGGTATCAGTCAGTAGTGCATATCTGTGATGGGCAGGTATAAGTCAGTAGTGCATATCTGTGATGGGCAGGTATAAGTCAGTAGTGCATATCTGTGATGGGCAGGTATAAGTCAGTAGTGCATATCTGTGATGGGCAGGTATGTAAGTCAGTAGTGCATATCTGTGATGGGCAGGTATAAGTCAGTAGTGCATATCTGTGATGGGCAGGTATAAGTCAGTAGTGCATATCTGTGATAGGCAGGTATCAGTCAGTAGTTGCATATCTGTGATAGGTAGGTACATGTATAAGTCAGTAGTGCATATCTGTGATAGGCAGGTATCAGTCAGTAGTGCATATCTGTGATAGGTAGGTACATGTATAAGTCAGTAGTGCATATCTGTGATAGGCAGGTATCAGTCAGTAGTTGCATATCTGTGATGGGCAGGTATAAGTCAGTAGTGCATATCTGTGATAGGCAGGTACCATGTGTTGGTCAGGTATCAATCAGTGGTGCATATCTGTGATCGGCAGGTATCAGTCAGCAGCGCATATATGGTTACTATTGAGAAAAATCTGCACTGACATGTGTTTTGCTCTCAATAACATATGGCTTGATATGGATAAATGCTTGCATGCGGTGAATGAAATTTTTAAGTGGTCATTCTGGATTAAAAGCATTTTACTTCTGGTTCTATGTATAGTACAGAGTTTGAATGTGTCTGGGATTTTATGGTGTCTTCAACTTTAATGAAACAGTTTCTCATAATCTACGGAGTTATCTGATAAACATAAATGAAAATAATGACGATAGTAAATGTCAATTTTCTACAAAGAACAAACTAAACCAAAATGGAGGATACTGTAAGTAATAAATGGAGATGGAAATAAGAAAGATATTACCTGGCAAATACATTAAAAATAATAAAATATGGTAAATGAATGAATAATTAAGTATGAAATATTTGAAATATTAAGTAAAATATGTTTACATGAAGAAATGAGAGAAAAATGTTGTTTGTTGGTTTGTATCAGATTGCACTGAAAAATGAGAGTGGTTCAAAGTGTATTGCCAAAAATTCTACAACTTTGGCATGTTTCTTTTCACATTTATCATATCAAAATAAGCTCATAGAAACTGTCATGCACTTATAATGTACGATGTGATTGTTTGAGAATGTTGAAATCCATACTCAGTCGACCACAATGAACAGTGACACATACATCTCACCATTGCTTCCTCATTTTGTAATGAATTATAATACTGAGATAATAACCAGGGAAAATTGCTTCTCGTCAGAACGCAATCCTAACATTTGCGTAGGATCTCTCAACAAATCAAGTGATGCTGCTGATTATTATAAAACAATGTTATCTGGACATACCTGACTTACACAACTGCTGGTATTAATGCTTCAGTCCCAATCTGAGTAACTCATGTGGCTTCCCATGTCTCTGATGATTTTTGTGGGTATACATGTAAGTGCATGGACTGTTCTCAAACACGTTGCCACCTCTCGTCTGAAAGTAACAGACAAGGTGTGATCAGCCTAAAAATAACATTATAATTTGCTGGGTTGCCTTGCAGCACGTACATAGTATGTCTCCTTGGGTCATGTCAACTGTCGCATGTAGATGCTAGACGTAATTTGCGCTGTTTCGTATTCTCAAGATGATGTGCTCCTGGTTTCAATGTGAATGAGACTACCTAAATATACAGACAGCTCATGGGAATATCTCATCAAAATGACTGACTTGGTAATCATTAAGATTAAACAAACAGATGAAACATCACAAAATCTTTTGAAATCTTTTATCTCAGTTCAAATTAAGAAAACCACACATAAATATAACAGTTCGTTTTTCCCCAGGGGTTACAATATCACAAACACCTTCCTACACTGAATTTTGTTGAAAGTTTGCTCAATTTTTTAATGAACATGCAAATTAAGTCAATGTCTTCAATGTCCATCATCAGTCTAAATGTGGATTTTTATTTTTGCAGTATCAAGAACTACACAAACAACTTGCTGCTCTTTGAACTTTTATATTGCTCATACTCTTGAGACGTCAGGGGTCAAAACGACTTTCTGCGAACTGCAACTTGTTAAAAAGCGATAATGAAAACGCCCTAAAAATTGTGATTCATAAAAAGTGTTCTAAGTTCATAGCAAGCTGTAATGCAGTGAAATGTGATATATCAGTTACTCTGAAAATACAATTATCACTAAATAGTGATTTTCCAAGAGCCCATGGTAAAGACACAGCGTAATGCAGGTATACCTGGAGTATGGATCTATTATGAGATATCAGATATACTTTCAAATGATTTCCATCCATCTTTTGAAAAAATTAAAACTCTAAAAACATTACCAGAGCCTGAAGAGCAACAGAATATCACTCCCGGGTACTACACAGAATCACTTTCACATTTGTTCATATAATACAAACACTGTAAGTTGATACACAATCCAGGATCCTATTAGCTCTATAATATGTGAGCATGTCTTAGTAGAAAACTGACCTATGACCTAGCTGTTGATGACCTCAGTAACCTTCCTGGCCACAATGATTGCACCAGTGTGGACATAGATCCAACTCTGTATTTTCTCCAAATACAAATTCTGATGCAGTAAGTGGGAATTTACAAATGCGTCTTAATAAGTAGTCTAACAGGAGGCTGTGGTAATTAGAACAGACCAATTTTAGGTGATCCCTCTATATTATCTAAGTCTCAGAGCAAACAGGAGTAAATTTACTGCAGTCCCATCCCCAGAGAAATTCGTGAAGAATGAAATGAAGAATTTCAATTTCCTGGCTGGCAAATTAAATGGACCACTGTTGATATTGAGTTACAAAACCTTTCAAGCTTTATTCTAGTCTTGTCTTGATTTCATTTCTGCAGAATAGAAACTAATGTGCACGGCTTATTGCTACAAAGTCCATTTAAACTATAGCAGTACATGTACTTGTCTATTGCTTTGGTGAATCAATGGATACACCTACAATGTGATATTATATCCATTTACAAACAAACTTTGGCCCATTCCAATATTGTTTTTTCAGGAAAGGTGAAGTATTATGGGGATTACCAAACAACTTTCATGAACCATTAATGAAAGAATAAAGATGTCCGAGCTTTTTCCATAAAGTTCCATCATGTATCAATCTTGAGACGGCTATAGTTGGACTGTGACTGGTGGAAAGGAACCATACTACCGATTACAAGATATAACCAGATCATGTCACATTCAACGTCACATGGAACAATTGTCAGTGCAATCTATGGAGTTACCTTGACAACATGTACTTTGGATACATGTATATACACATCTGCACTCTACAGTGAATAGCACTGGTCTTGAACAACACTTACAGTACATCCATTGTAAAAGATTTGCCAAACACTACTTTCAAAATTCAGTTCTCATATCAGTAATGCCTGCCATGGAGAGTGCACACTTACAGAGTTTTGCTATCAATGATAACCTGAAGGCTTCATGGAAAGTTTCAAAGTTTGGACTAGCCATTGAGTATCGTAAACTTCCATTTTAGATACCAGTCGTTATACCAATAGTACTATGACTGTTTCATTGGAAAGGTATGAAGATATACTAATGATGTTTTTTCTAAAATTGTAATCTGTAACTTAAAACATTAAACAACTCAATAAAAGAGCTCACATAAAACTACTTTGTAGATTTAAAGGTGTATTTTTCTTAGATTTGAAATATGCTGCGACTGAAAAACATGAATTATATACTGCCCCTGAATGAATAGAATATATTAAATGATGGCAATATCTTCCATGAAACTATATATTGGTATAGGTATTAAAGAATAAAATGGGAGATTCTTTTGAGTATGTACATACAGGTTACTAATATCATCGGGAAATATTAAATCTGGCTTGGGTAAATTTGTTACAGTGTGCCAGCATGTAGAGCACAGTAAAAACTAGACTGGCATTCGCCCTGAACAGATAACCATTGTTCACAAAGGTCAATGAAGAGGGTATTTTCAGTAAAACTGAAAATCTCGTACTGAAGGGTAGCACTTCCCTGCAGCAGGGCAGAACTTTAATTGTCAATTAAAATACATGTACCATCCTTTTGTTTAAATTTTGCTGGCATAAAATGTGTGGTTTGAGAACAACACAGAGAAGTCTATCTTTTCAGTGCATACAATAGCCAGTCATCAAAGGTCTCTATTTCTAGGCCATGGAATGGTCATTGTGTTCTTTTGTTATGGTCTTTGTACCCTAAGGCTATAGGAATGGCAGGGCACTGGCCTTCTCTTTGAAAATCCTGTGTGAAAACACGGGCGTGCTGGATTATACTGGTCAACAGTTCACACCAAGTTTGTTCATGATTAGGTGAAAGCTTCACTGAAAAAGAGCCTTACACATCACTTATCCTGTTTATTTAGAACATTCCTTCCATTATACAGATACATGTACTGTAACGTCTCATTGGGGCAAAAGGTTTAATTTCTCAAAATGTATGCAAGGGGAAAATTTAATTAAACAATTAAAAACATGGAGCAGTAATTAAAATCACAGCTATCCAAATATACTGTATGCACTAATGTTACTTTGTATAAAGGCAAACAATATAAATCAGAGAAAAATATTGAATACAACTGTACAAGAGCTCCTGAGATTTCTTAAAGCAAATAATGGACTGGTAGAGTGGGTAGAGAGACATGAACATTCTAGGACACTGATCCATTACATTCACTTGCCTGGACCATTATTTATCATGTACAATCTACGGTATACATAAACTCTCCTCTTCTGATGGAACACAAAATTCTCTTCAAGTTCATAGATTACATGTACATGTGAGTAATTCCATTGGTCTGCTGGACATATTAAACTTAAACTTTAAAGTGATGCTTTTAAAAAAGGTTTTGCATGTGTGTATGTCATTGGCATACAACAAGACTTAACTAAGTGACACTTACACCCGTACAAGTATGCCTAGACAGGACACTGACATATGGGTAGCAAGCATGAGGGCACACATTGACAACAGAGGTGACCTTGTACTTGGGTGAGAACTGACAGAAATAACTTTGCAGCACAAAGCTCTAAAGAACATCACAAAATATCAGATACCATACATAACAAATGTAACTTACGAATGGTCAAATGTTTATACAACATGATATTGTTAGTCACAAAAATATTTTTTCTGAGTCCTTGAAAGTTTCAATTCATCTCAGATATGAATGAGTTTACAGACAGACAGTAAAGATGCCTGCAAAGGGAATACTATAATAGGACCTTAGCCCACACGATGCATCACAATTAAGTTGTTCCTGGTTTTTTTTCATACAATTGAGTATTGAAACACACCTGCCACATGACAGTTTGCAATCTCAATGAGAGAGTGGCACTCTGTATTGCAGAGTTCAATAACCATTCTCCACCCTGCTATTCAGAATACATGTATGCATGCATCACAAAACTTATAAAACCACATTTAAAAGAATTCATTCTCTTCAATTAATTATAAACTGCTAAGTAAAAAGTCTTTACACTGCTAAGATTCTGGTAAATTCATATAGTTTTTTCAATAAGTCTGCCAGAAACTCAAACAGGTTTTATTATTGGGTTTGATCAATGTATATTTGTAAACACAATCGTATAAATACTTTCATTAGCATACATTTTAACTTTCTGTACTCAAGATGCAAGCAGTATATTTTATAATCTTAGTTTTCCTATTTTGTCTTTTGAAAGTATATTCCAGTAGGCTACGATATTCAATAGCAGAAAGTAATCGGGTTAATATACTAAGCAGAATTGGACAGTTCATGTCCTAATTTCTTGTGTAACAGAATCTTCAACTGTGCCTGGTCTCAGACATTCAGTGCAATAATTCCTGCACTTTGTGTCCAATTAGTCACTAACAGGGCTATCACTTTCCAGAAACAAATATGAGGTTAAATCTGGTCATAAGGATGTAATGGGGTCTTCCCATTCCATGGCCAGTGTTTACCATTCTTCAGGAAGGATTTCTGTAAGCAAATACCGTTAATGATGGCTGTAAGGGGAAAATTACGGGGGACAAGGTTTGTATGAGTTTAAATTTAGAGTGCAGCATATATGGCATTTCTATGAAGTGGTTAAATAGACAGTAGATGCATACAAGTACTTATTGTTGACTGTAATTACTCTGTGCCAGTATCGGTATTGTTGTACAGTGCAATATCATACAAAGCACTTACCCAGCAACAAAGCTGTGACGATTACCCACCAAATGTGATGTATGATCATCAGACACCGTACAAACTGAACAGTTCCTGCAAGACAGTTTTCTTTACTCCTCTGTCAAATTAAACCACTCTGAAGAAAATAATTTCGGTACGAACAGAAAGTATGTCATGCATTCATGACAACATATGCAACTGGTGACAGCTAGCTGTGATACAACACAAAGTTTCACTTAAATTACATGGCTTCTTTTCAACCTCACAAAATCATCGCATTGTTCATGGAGGGTCTAGATACACAGGTAATGACAATGACACTCAGGCCAAGGCATGGCCCCAATGTTCAATTATTCACATTGAGGTTCAATAGCATGCATGTCCACAAGTCTCCCCTATTGTTGTTGAACTCTGAAGCCAAGTCAAGGATGTCTGTGTATTGTTCTGACAGTCCTGAACAAAACAAGGCTAAGCTGACCAGACAACAACACACCAAGCCTGGTGACTCACCTCTTCCATAACAAAAGAACAGAAAGTTCAACAGTGCCAACAGGCTGGAGCAGTATTACAAATGCTGCTCAGTGTTTCAGTGGGGAGAGTCAGCAGCGAGTCTCATAGACTACTCTGACTTGAATCTCATAGAAATATGTAATTTATAGGACCTGTACTGAAAGATTGTTTTGAGATTGAATCAAAGTTGAATGTTTGTTATACAATGTATACAAAAAAATATAACAGTAATGACAGTGTTTTTGCTAAGGTTGGGGAATATTGGTAAATGATTTGGGAACCCCAGTAACATTGCTGCTGTCCCCCTCTTTGATTAATATATTGATATACCATGGGGAACCATGGTAAAATGACTGGAGAACCAGGGTAACATTTACCTGCTTAAAGCCCTTTAACAAAAACACTGTACATACCTTCCTAACTGGCACACTAGATGTAAGTTTGATAAAATTCTCATCATATTTGTTTTGAACGAAAACTTGCGATTTTCTTCTGCTTCTGAGAATCTTCTTCTCCTTATCATGTCAGTATGTAGAAATACCAAGTATAAACTTTGTCAACACAAAACATTGCGTACAGTTTGGAAATGTTATTGTTGATTAATGAAGTCTAAGCAGAAGTCTAGGCTGGACCACGGTCACTCCACGGTCACTCCACGGTCACTCTGTGTCCAGACTGACAATCAGTGTTTAACAATAACACTGGACTTTACACAAGCTGAACACAAATGGTATTTCAACAAGGTTTAGTGTAAACTGTACTGTACAGAGACAACAAAATTAATGGAAAATAGATCAGTTACAGATGATGTAAAGTGTAGGGCTCTGCATACAGCTGTGTATGATTCTCACAGCCATCACCAATTACAAAGTAGCATTAAAGCATATAAGAATTGACAAATCTAATGTTTTGCATGTCAATCACTCTGTCATCACTGCTTACATACCATGTCTTGTATTTCCAAATCACCTTCTATCTTCTTCATCTTACAGAAATTATAAACAGCTAAGAGAATCTTTCAACACAATTTACGCTGAAAATTCCCTGTGTTATTTGTGATCAGCATTTCTTTCCCTGGAAGAATTCAATTGATCTCTGTGCCCGCTACAAACTTGAACTCTTCTTAAACTGTCACATACAATATCAATGACACAACATTCATCTACCTTTAGACACTTGATACTCTTCATCGGTAAGAACTCTCTCAGGAAATACCTTGTACTGGTACGTACACAGATGAATGAAATAAAATTACATTCACAAGCTCAGCAGCTTTGATAGCAAACATTCAACAGTCGACCTTTCAACTCAGGCAACCAGGGTCAAATGAGGTCATACCAGTACAGGCCTGCACAAGGAAGCATGCCTCTGAAAAAACATGTTATAGATCATGCTCTACCGGTACATAAATCAGAAGTAAATGTACTGTTATTGCAACAATAACAATCAAAGTTTAAACTGGTGTGCTAAATTATGACTTTTTTTCAAAACAAATACATTCACCGGTATTGATATGAAGGTTTTTTAAAATTGTGACAGGACCATATCATCAACTACATACCAGTATACATGTACATGTAGTTTATTCTAATCATATTAGAATATTGTGAATTTGACTCAATTTCAAAATGGAAATCCAGAGCAGTCCCACAGACAACTTATCAATGAGGAAAAGGTTTTTTTCTAAAACTAGAAGTCGAGACAAAATACCATCATGCCACTGTGTGATAGAAACACAATCTGCTTATTTAATCATTCCGGCAGGATAATTACACCAATCCATCTTCTAAATCAAAGGAAGAGTTCAATTCAATTTCCCGGGAATTATCAGGGTCCCGGAGCTGCAGATGACAATTTAATTTGTCAAAGCTGATAGCTTTAAAGTGGTGAAAAGACAACTGTCATTGCAGTGAGTCTGAGAATTGTCAGTGACATCAACAGCAGAATGCCAAACTTCCTGCTATTTTGTTTTTCTCTGTAACATAGAATCAATGATCCAAAACGCTCTCATTTGTCACATTTGTACCGTTTTAAAGCCAGAGACAGATGTATTCATAAAAGACTATTCTAGTAATATAAAAGAATATTCAGTGTTTTCTAATAAAAGACCAAGCAAATATCAATCTTTCCACCATATTCATCATTTGATACATGTAATAAATTTCACCACAGATGCAAGTTTCTACCGCCTTTCTTTTTTGCAGGTTGAAACTGCAGTCAGTTGAAAACTCTGACTCAGACTTTTGCCAAAATTTTGATAAAAAACTCTAGCCAATGGAGTATGATGCCCATTTGGTCCAAAATTACCAAAAAATATCAGAAAAAATTGAAAAAAAATTGGTAAAATATGGCAGTAAAATTTTGTTGGAAAAAATTACAGCACTCAGAGGGTTAATATGGTAATATTCACTTGTATTTACAGTACCTTTGTGGTTGACTTTTTATTTCCCAACTTAGATGTCAGAATAAAACGAAAAACAAAAGCATGCATTTGACCTGTGAATTATATATATACCGGTACATGTAAGATAACCTGTGTTGTATGCTATACACTGGAATGGTCATGGCCATGTTGAAGATTTAATGTCAATACATTTAATAGGCAGACGATAAATAGGAGTCGTCTTATCAGATACAGTCAGACAGCAAGAATGGCACTAAAATAAGGACATTCAAGAACAAGGATTATCACATGAAGACATGACTGTCATTCACAATATACCGGTACCTTTACAACAGTTGTCGAAGTTTAGACAAAATCACTTAAATGTAGTCATGTCAGATTACCTCCGAAGTAATACACAATAAAGGCACAGCTTCCAGATTTCCTAATAAATTATATAATTTTTTCTAATAAAATAGAAGATTAGAGGAGATTGACAGTATATTGAGGTTTCTATTTTACTAACTGGTGGCAGGCTGACAATTTTGTGAAGGCTTTTTGCCATCAGGCAAAGTTAATTACCATACGAGTGATTTCAAATTTGATTTATTCTGTCTCCAGTAACTATACGATGAAATTTTAATGAAGAAATCAGATTGCCAGGACAACACAATTGGCAACAGGAAGCAAATACAAAATAATATTATATGGCTCTCAATATTATTAGTGCTAGAAGTGAAATGAAATACACATGCCTGACAGTGCCTCTAATGGGAAAAGTAAAATAATTTTTTTTCAAGTGGACTGACACATCAGACCCTATAAAACACCAACACAGAGAGATTGGCATGACAAGTTAATGTGCTTTCTAAGTGCCTAAGAACAACTTCAAGAGACCATTTATAATAATTTCACCCATAAACATAACACACACTAAATTCACCATCCTGCATGCTAGCCGTATTGGAATGCATCACACAACACACTGACATGAATTGCATTGGCTATAATTAGAGCTTGATTCAACTTGATTAAAAAAAGTAAAACTGTCTCATTAGGGACTGAGTATTAGAATTTGAACATCCAGATTAAACACTGTTCATTAAATATTAAATATTAAACATTAAACAAAGTAGCAGGTAAAATGTTCAGGAGATGGTGAATTTATAGGTGTTTAACCAATTACTGGTACCCTGGGAAAATTGGTTTTGTGGGTTCCGACAATATGCTTCTCTGGTGACATGTCTAAACTTATAATTTTTCAAAGAAGTCCGTTCATGATGTGTATGCAATGAGGGGTTTCTTCAAACATTAAGTATAAGAAATCACACAGAAAAATTATAATTTTATACGTGTTCACATCAGCACCCATGGTGAGTAGCGATTTAATGCATATGTACATTATGTATATTGTATGCTGAAGTGAATGGTGAGAAGAAAGAGGTTACAGAGTAGCATCTTGAAAATTGACGCATAATTTCTCTTCTGAAAAGCAGAAGAAAGGGAAGATTTAATTTCCTTGTACCAAGAAGAAAGCATACAAACAGAATATTTTACAAAGGGAGATTTTATAGGAAATACAGATAGACTCCTAAATCAGAGTTTAACATTCTGTTCTCTCGCCGTACTTTACTAAAATATGAAAATCCAGAAAAAAAATCTCATCTGTTATGATGTGTTGCATATAATTTATCACACTGAACAACTGCTACAGTGGCAGACACACCACAAAATGTCAGAGCTTGGAAATATGAAGGTTTGCAAGAGCTGGCGGCAAGTCATGGCAGCTGAATGATAAATTATACAAGTATCAGACAAGAGACGATAGCGCGATGAATTCACAGCTGATGAGCATGACGTCTCAGGAGTTCTAATACCCCAAATGTTCACAAGATGTGGGAGGCTTCAGGCTAAACCAAGAAGCTGGTGTAGATATTTGTCACGATGAAAACTGGAAGACTACACCAACAGTAGGATGACTTACACTATGTGGGTTATATTCACACTTCAAAAGAAAACCCAGGTGTATTTCATGATCACAGAATAAGTTTATTCCTTAAGATAGAATTCGCCATGGGGACAGATATTCAGACTTTCAAACTTTTCCATTTCTTTGTGATCTACCACTCACGTGGGCTCATTTTGAAGCCCTTTCAGAAAGAAAAACTTTCACCGTCTTAGTTTTTTTGAAAATCGAAAATTGTATTTTTCTCAAGACATTAACACTGGGATGGCAGCCATTTTGAATTTAAAATATCGATACATTTTGGGTAATTTGTTTCTATAGTACCAAAATTTGCAAAGTGACCCCAATTTTTACTCATGATTTTGAAAGTGAATGGTTCAAAGATTCCTTGAGGAAAAATTTTAGCAAAAGTTTAAGTCTTTCACTTTCGAGGCGCACGCTATAAAGTACAAACACACAATGGCATGCATATTGTTTTTTAGCCAACATGAACAGCAGTATTGGTCTCACGAAGAATGAAAAATAATGCGAGAAATAAATTCAAATAATCAAGAGATTGAATTCTGCAGACACAGGATGTCTTCATTCTTGATATCTATCCAAGTTTTAGGGTACACTACATATACGGTAGCTCTGAATGAAAAATTCACGTTGAATAGGCTTAGCATCCATGGAATCTCACCAAGAACCCTAACAATTTTCAACACATTTAGATGGTAAACTACCACATGCTGACGGCTGTATGTCTCTCCAACGAGTGTGATGGTAAGGCTATATTCCACATGACGAGGTTTCCTTATCTGAATCTGCATGGAGCAATCAAGGTATAATAGTATGGTACATGTATGACAAGGTGTTGCCACATTAATATTCAAATTGCATGTAATCTTGTACATACCAGCACTGCACTGGACGGCAGAATCAGATCTTCTCAGCTCAGATACAAAAGACTCTAACAAAGGAGAGACAGAGAACTTATGCCCAAGGGAGCTTCCAGGGATAAGCTTTCCAGTATTCGTGGCGGGCAGGAAATAGGAATTTTCAGCTGTCAAGTGGTCTCATGCATACATGCAAGTCCAGCCGGTGGTTGAGAGACCTGGAGACATGGTGAACAAATACCCAGCCACTGCTAGTCTGTCCAAGGGACCACTATTTCACAGATTTATGAGTCCTGACAGCTGTGCTGCAGTATTTACCCAACGGCACAGGAAAACAGCTCCTCCATTTTTTACTGCGTCGGATCAATTTTATAATGGTGGGTGATGGAATCCTCGGCTTCTGCTCGGAGACTGGCAATCAATCAGATAAGACTGGCTCCATACTAATAAGGGTCTAGCTTTCACCTGAGCTGCTCTTGTAGGAATTGTGTGTGTGAACAACATTAGTACAGCCAAAGCAGTTAGCTTTGCCAGTGGTAATATGGGTGGTAATATGAACTAATTGATGACCAACCTATACATCAGGGTAACGTGAATTCAAGCTATGCTGACATACCGAGTGTTACGATAGGCAGTCCAGCAAACTGAATTTAATATAAGACATTGTCAACACTATAAACAGGCGTCTTTTGATTAAGGTTCAGCCAAGGAAGAGCAGCTGGTTTGAAACAATATGATCAATTCAATAAAAATTACCATAAATATGCACTTATCCATTTCTGACAAAAATCTCTCATAGAGCTGAAGAAAGGGCTTTCATCTAATACAAATATTTTGTTTCACTCACTAGCCTTTCCAACCACCTTAAAGCGGCACTCACTGTCTAAGAGATGGATGACTGGAGAGCTTCAAGCACTGTTCACAGACCAATTTACCAGCAGCAAGTCTCCATGAAGTGCACGCTGGATTAGAGATACATTTTCCAATTTGACTTTGAATCCCTGTGGTAGCCAAACTTGACAGGCCAGGGACAAAATGCTCGGTTCATGTAGTGGCTAATAAGCCAGGATTGCACACACAGATCTATTCCAGCCAAGCAACAGGAAAGGCTTTCAGAGACCTTGCATGGAAAATAATGTCATGACAAACAGGGCTGAGTGTGGCATCAAGGATCATAACTGCAAATGTGAGGTCAATTAGTTTATCATGCAATATACATGATATGGTCATGTAACACTTACAGACCAAATGTTTTCGTCTTCTACTCCTCCCACAGTTTTGAAAAATTCACAAATTATTGTCCACTTGGGAAAAAAGGAATGGAAAAAAGGGTTATAAGGAAAAAATTAATCTTGCAATATGGAGCGGTTTAAGAAAACAAAGTTGATCAGTCATACCTGATAGAAAAGTTGGTCTTCATTTTATAAACATGTAAGATAGGGATAAAATTACTTTGACGGAGTTTTGATTTCAGTGCAAACATAACACATTTCATGATCAATTACACACAAGTATTCTATATGATAAACAAAAGCAGCTGACACCAATTAAACCATTTATTGCCTCACTTACTGGTAGTTCACATCGGTCATTTTCATTTGATCATGGAGTACAACAAATTTACATATTGGTAAAATAGACAGCATACATTTTGAAAATAAATGACAAAATTTCATCATGGTACATGTACATGTAAATGTACATGTGGCAAAACAGGCATCATGTTGTTTGCATACACAGGAGAAGGACCTACTCTACATATACTGGACATGACAATTAGAATTGGTATCACTGTAACACAGATTGGCATTTTATCTCTCTTCTGAGTTACAGCCCAAAATAAAATGACAAGCCATTCACATTGAGCAGCTAATTTTTCATATTTATTATATAGACCTGCGCAGTTTTTTGCCTTCTCTAGCAACCTATAAATGGCAATTTGCCACCCACAATGGCAGAAAAAAACTTTGATAATCCTGCATTCAATATTGAAACACTTATTACGGCATGAAACTTTGTATTTTACTCTGTTGTAGGCCTGAAGCACTTCCTAAAATATAAACTTTGTACTTTACTCTGTTGCAGGCCTGAAGAACTTCCTAAAATATTTAATATTATATATATATATATATATATATATATATATATATATATATATTATATATATATATACATATATATATATATATATATATATATATATATATATATATATATATATATATATATATATATGCAGTCATTTTTTGCTTCATATATCATATATAATACATATATACATATATAAATTACTTAGTACAAAGTAATAATATTCTCTGTTACTTAAGTTTTATGCATCCTACAATATTCAGACAGACTGTCTGTCTTAAGATGGCAGTATGCATAAAACTGTAACAGATTATTTCCCATGAGTACATCTGTATACTTCGGTATATATATATATATATATATATATATATATATATATATATATATATATATATATATATATATATATATATATATATATATATATATATATATATATATATATATATGACATCTGTATACTTTGATATATATATGTGTGTGTGTGTCTCTATACTGTACCCTACATGTAGGCACTAAGGCTAGGTGATAGACAGCGTACCACTAATTGGTGGTATCAAACACCACAAGGTGACTTTTGTTGATTCCTAATTAACAACTCTATAGCCTAGATGACATATGCTTTGTTTCTATTACTAACAAAAAGACTGAAGTCTGAAATCTGAGCTTTGCAACCTGTCTTTATCACCAGCAATAGTATGCGTGTGAAGTAATATCCAGACATGGCAACTCAAAACAACACCTGCAGTTCGAGATGAGACCGATGATGTACCCTTACAGATATCCTGCTGTGGAGAGCTTGCAGTCACCCCAATTAGGTCAGGCCTGGACAAATACTGAAACTCAATCTACAACCAGTCCTATGGGCAAAACTACCCTCTACACGTGTGCATGTCCTGGATATGTGCCCTACTCAGTATCATGCCAATGAACCATTCACAAAATAACATCACACAAGAATTTGAACTATCCTAAGAGAGTAGTCCGGGATCTCTGTGACTGTTTATATATCAACTTCCTCATAAAATGCTTATCAATTTTCAATATTGAGGTGCCTTGTGTGTCTGTTTAAGTGTTTTAAGATGAAGATTTTCTGTATTGTCACTTGTTACGCCATGCTACAATATGCCATGCCAAGTAGGTGAAAATCCAAGTAGGTTTCAGCTCAATATGGCTTTTGACTGACTTGGCAGATGGAGAAGTGATACTATCTGGTAGGATATAGGGTTTAAAAGGCACAATTAATGTCTAGCCAGGACATGAATTGTTCTTACATAACAGTATACACAAGTATTCTCTGTATACTTTTTATTTCTACCAACTACCCAACTTGTTCCTGTTAAAAATCAAGTGTCCACATTTGAAATATTTCCGTATGATTTTCAAAGAATCACCGTGCTATTCTGAGAAAGTTCCAATGCATGTTACAGATGCTGTCTCAACATGACAAATGAAAGTTAGATAATGCACAGTGAACACATTTCCAAATATGTTTAATTAATCAGAGAATGTTCCTGTGTGTTTGTGTGCAGCTTTGCTCTGAAATATACCTTTTGTCAAAAGACACCGTGGCATACATGTACCAGACTGATCACGGACTTACACAAAGACTCATAAAGACTAAAACTATGGGCTTGCTTACAGCTCTGTAGCAAGGCTGTATATGATTGGTCCATTTCTTTATACCGGGGTATATTTCACTATTAGACCAATCTGTGAAATTGTATAAAACGTACATACATCCTACAAAAAAACAGAGTATTACATCTTCTGATCAGCTATGAGTTGGCCTAAATCCTGTTACTTTCACTTCAAAGGACAAAGTAATTTCTGGCAGCTTTTGACTTGTCTTTGTTACAACCAACCAATCTGACATTATGTTCTATTTGGTAAATGAATCTAATATACCAGTACATCTTCAATGCAGTTTACTTAACATCAGTCCAACCTGCAAAGCCCAGGTGACAGCTTTGCAATATTTGCAATTATTAACAATTATAAATTATTATCTGCATTAAGAAAATTTCAGAGAAAAGGGAGGAATGGATGGTGTTTGGTTCAGGAATCTAGCGGTAATGACCATATCAGGTATTGCTGTGACATTGATAGGGCCGCCACAATGATTGGTTCTACTGCAGCAAGACAAGATTAAACAACAATCCTTTGGAATTTCTGGACATTAGTCTCACCAAGGCCACAGGTTGAGGCAAGTTTAATCCAGAATGAAATCCCATCCTTGGTGAATGTCTGGTCACAAAGGCTTACAGTTGAACACCATTTGTGGACTGTAAGGTCATAATGATTATATTGTTCATATGGAATCAGAGATGGTTGTATATCAGTAATATTGCTGCCAGTTAATGATTTATCTTAATACGCCTTATGCAACTTTTTGACTCTAGGCCCCCCCAAAAAATGTTTCTGATCAAGCCTTCCTTTAAAAAATGGTGCGGCGACGCGCGTTTTATTTTTTTTACAATCAATGGTGCGGCGACGCGCGTTTTATTTATTTTATCAATATAGTCACATATATACTGTTCATGCAGTCACTGATCATGCCCCCCAAAGAATTTTCTCTTTCTCTTCAGCCATTCTGGTTTGGTGTCAGCCACGGTCGCCGGCCACTAACAGAAAAAAAGGGTGACGCGCTGTTGTTCAAGTGACGCTCGCACTGACCAGAAACATTTCTTTTCTTTTTTTTGGCCTTATATGTGTTTTTTTTTTTGCTGGTGAAATAATAATAATACATTGCACATGTAATGTAGATGTTGACAAGAATAATTTGTTAAATATGAATAATAATTGCATTATGAGGAAGTAGAGTTTGAAGATGGTAAACATCTGATTTGGTCAGCTTCCAAATTCTTTCCTAAAAGTCATCAATAGCAATAGATCTGCTCCATGTCAAAACAACCATGCATTAACACTGATATCTTTAATTTTCCCCAGTGTACAGTGTATTTAGTGGTCAACCTACATGTGCGAGGACACTCAATTACTACCACAGACTAGATCATCATGACATCTCTAACGCATGCCACACACTCTGAAAGATGACAGCCATTCCTTGCATAGCACACAATGTAGCAAAGTTCTCCACAACAGACTGGCCAGTGTTTTGGCCAAGTCAAAAATGATGAAATACCTTACACTAATTGCACGTTATTTCTTTTTCAAAAAACAGTGCTTTATATTGTTTATTTTGACTCAAGAATGGAAAAAAATTGAAGGAAATACATGTATCTGTGGAGGATACAAGATGATTAGCAAAGGAAAGCCTAGTTTTGTCAAAGATTTATTGAAAGGGGTACATTGTAAAAGATTACTGAAGGGGGTAGCACACCCGGACATCCTGTACATGTGTACTGATCTCAATATCACATGTCAATCAGAAAATTTGCATAAAGTTCAGTTGTCCTTGACAAAAGACAATGGACTAAGGACTGCTATGACAATGCAAAACATTTCTGATACATGTAATGTACACAATAATCTAACTTCATCAAATTTCTTTCAAGATCTCTTTTCTGTATGTACAGAAAAATGAAAAAATCTGTAGTTGGTAAAAGAACTGATACTGCAGCATAGTTTACAGATACCTGTGCATGTAGGCATAGAGCTTAGAGTCTGTAACAAAAGCACGGAAGCAAGGAAAATTGTCAACATCAAAATTTTTAGCCGATATACAGTTACAGTACATGTATCATGAGAAATGCATTTTGTGTTAAAATATATTCAAAATTTCCCATTATATGATAGATATGTAGTACATCTCAAGTGTTTTGGTAGAGGGGTAATAAAATGTCATTGCTAACAAACGAAGTTTCATCAATAAGCAAACAACCTATTTTTAAATGAATGTTATCTAAAATTACACATAGGAATTTATAATTTATGCTTGAATTATTTCCTTTGATGATTATTATTTACCAGTCAAATCTTTTAGAGTAAACGAAAAGTCAATCTATCTCTACTGAAGATTTAAGAAACATAAGATTTACCAAGATTCTGTTTTTTGCATTCTTTTAGTGGTACCAAAATTGTTAGCACCAATGTTCTTGTCAAACTGGCTGTTTTGGATGGAATTGAAAATGTATTCACTCATGATATGAATGATATTGCTAAATCTGTCATATAAAAATAATACAATAATAAAAATAAATGAATTTCAGGAATTATAAGCACTGCTAAGACTAAAAATTACAGCCTTTGCTTTATGCAGCATTGTGAATATTTAGGTTGGATAGGAAGGCTGTAAGCTGTACAGTGTATACACCCTGCTCAAAACATTTCAAGTCAGTACAGCGTGTTGTTGTTGAGTGTATTACATGAGGTTATACGTGTGATTGGTGAATATGTCAGTTATTTCACCTGACTTCCCTATCTCATTATCAAAAGAAAAAAAGTCCAGGAAGGGAAGTGCAGAAATATTATACAGCAGTTCTCAATTACTCAGATTTTAATTTACAGATGTTACCTGAACTCTGTACGACAAGGAACATTTGTCAAGCTGAAGCTGTAATTGTCTGGGTATTGGACCTTGCTCTTTACCAGCTATCACAAATTTCACCCTGCCTATTAATTTTAGGATCTTTAATCAAACTTTCAACTTGAAGACAATGTGTATATGTGTCACAAAAAAGCATTTTATGACCTGAAATGCTGTAAGATTGAATTTCATTCGAAATTCCACCACCAATATGAATTCCTGGTCTTTTCATATGGGAGTTCAAAGTACACTATATATGGTTATAATGAGCCAGTGCTATTCTATATTTTCTGTTCTTGTCAAATATTTTTGTAATGATATGAAATATTAGCAACTATTCATCTGCACCTGTCAGCCCAAATCTGATTCTTGCATAAAGAGTTGAAAAATCTGGATAAAATGAATTTAACAATAAATTTTGTTTCATGAAACTTTCCGAGTCGTGAGCGCTGCATTTTGGAATTCAAAATAACCAGCCATAATTCAACCATGCGACAAGGACAAATGACTATGCATTATGCACTTTCACAAAGAGTTATGAAAAATAGTTTACACATGAATGCATTGCAAAGCTCTGTTCATTTTGCATTAGTGTGTTGCCTACTTCTTGCTGCTGCTGAAAATCAACTTAACAAAATCTTCTTTTTTGCCCTAAGGACCCATATCCTGTATCTAGGCAATATATCACCTCTTCGCTTCAATACATGTATGACTCTGAGAGTCTGAAAATATTTTACCTGCATTTGGTGAAAATTGTGTCATTAATAAGATTGAACTTAACGACACTGATTTTTTTTTTACTTTTGTAATGATATCAGCTACTTATTTCTAAGTGAAACGCAAAGTAAGTTGTGTATCATATATAATATGTTTTTTCTCATTGATGATGATGTCAGCAAAAACAGATTGACCACAGCACCAAAGAGCAACAGAGTGTGGGACAATTTTGTCAGGCATTTAGACTGTGCAAACTTCTGCCGAGTAAAAAATTGAAACTTACCATGAAGGGGCATTAAAGCAAATGAGAATGCAAGAAATATGAACTTACTATTGTGCTGACCGACTTATCACGGCAGAGAAATGATTTCGAGATACTTTTCAAGGGAATCAAACTTGGCAATCCATTGAGTCTACACATACACAATACTAGAATTACTACATGGCCATATAAGTACTACTCTAGTGGGTAATACCCTCCAAATCTGAGTATGAACAGACACTGAAACTGAATGGTCAGATTTTAATATCTACAATCCATGTGCACATCAGCTCTGCTGCAAAATACCATCATTTTCATATCAAGTATTTTTTTTTTCAGTGGAAATACGCAGCAATGATTTTTATGGATATTCAGTAAACATAAAATGGGTTTTGAGTAAACCATAGACCTCTTGCTCCAGGGTCTATGAGTAAACACAGAGTTTTCCAATAACTGAGGTAAACATTGATTTTTGAAGAAGTGTGGACTGCCTATTATTTTTTTCTGAGAAAAACAATGCTTTCAAATATTCTATGGGAGTTGTTGTTTACCATCCAAAGTGAATGGACTTTGGTCACACAACCTACAATGAATGCCAACTCGAATGCATTATTACATATAGATACACATGTACATGGAAGATTGTACATCACCGGTGTTTCTCTATCAAATTACATGTACACAATCAAAGTAATAAACTGATTAACACTATGGTACTGTCTATGGGAGAACAGGTTGGACACATAGTCAGAATAACATACATGTACATGTATAACAATGACACGTCAATCACTTTTAACCTGAAAAAATAACAGCTGCTACACAATAAGAATAACTGACAATTCTTGAATTTGATAAATTGGGCAAATACCAGACAACCCTACAAAGCTGTCATTATACTGACGATCTTCATGCTTGTATAGGTGCACAGCATGACATGTTCACTGAGATCGATTTTACTGTGACTTGGGTGCGTCTTTTGACTTACTGATGTCAAAATGTGATGACTCATCTGATACTGCGAGCTGTGAATACAACCTACAGTGAGCATGGACTCTGCGTTATTCATTTTGTTCCTTGCAAAACAGACCCAAGGTTATCGCTGTTAAGGTCGCTACACTGTGACCATGTATAGTATACATTTAATTCGTTTAACAAATGGACAATAATCAATTAAATCATAGCCGTTGTGATATGCTACTTTTATCACCGTGCCTATAGGTTTATAATGATGATTTAAGCACGCATAAAACATATCTATTAGCACTGTGTACAGTACATCGTGAAGTACAGAACACAGTGCAAAGCAATGGAATGTCACCAACTGGATGACAGGACTCCTAAAAATAGTAAAGTGGTTTGTTTTGTCCCTCTAATAAAAAGTAGATATGTTGAAATAACAAGTAAAAAAGAAGGAATTGCCACATAAATAATACTGTAACACACCTTCACATACCTGAGATGTCTAATTATATTAGCCAGCAATCTAAATACGGAAAATGGTTTATCGTAGACCCTTTAGTTGGAAATGCAGCTGTTCAGCATGTTCCAACAATTTCACTGTGCACCGGCTTTTATACACAGGAGAGGAACAACACACAATAAACACCTGCACTTTTGTTGACTTGATTTGAAAAATACTCTGTAACTTATAACAATTCTTAGAAACAAATTCCTACCTTAGTAACAACCAGTATACTAATTAGTTAATCCAATACAAGCAACAACACAATCTCCCTCAACAAGACAACTAGTATACGTCAATTGTTGTTATTATTATCATATGTATTATTATGATTATGATTATTATTATTGTTGTTGTTGTTGTTGTTGTTGTTATTTTGCGGAATCAACATCAACAAAATGAATCATGGGTGGGAGTGTAATTTCAGGTATCAAACCGATTCGTTTTTAAGGAGCTTTTATCGCAATTTTGTCCCTGTGAGGCATGGAATATTTTAGAAAAGAGATATTGGCAAAAAGGGAGACCCAGCGCACACCACAGCAGCATAAACAAAGACTGACGGGTTGCGGTTGTTTTCATGAAAGACCTTAGCACAACAATGCTTGATTGATAATTGGAGGATTGCTGGCCAGCAGAAACCTTTTGTTACACGGTGTTTGGAAATACTTTGACAAGCTTTGAATTGAGAAAAAAATACCACCCGCAGGATTAGAAATATGGGTTTCTTTCTGTTGTTTGAAAGGCATCAGATTAACAATCGCGCACTGCTGTGGTCTGTCAACATTGTGTTGTCAACCTGACTGGACGGCGCTTCGATGGAGGTCACTGCCAGTTGTGTCCCAGACTCTCAACGGACTGAGACTGACAGCGACCGAACGTTTGATTGCACCTGGTAGAAAGAATACTGGGTCGTTAATTTTTACGAAGTTCGAGAGTTTGTCTTTCAGCGGAACTATTCGTTGTCGCTAGCGGGTTCGCCTCATAACTAGTACATGGTTATTGTTGGGAGGGCGAGCGCGCGATGGGCTTCCGTGAATTGTGTGTTTTCTCGATCGCACCATTACTCTTTACCGAGAACACGCTAACTAAACTACTTTGCTCAGTAGCGGTACTGAGCAGCCGAACGCTGGTATTGCCCCCTCAAACAATCGTTCAGTGTTGAACCAGGCTACGGCTAGACAGTAACCGGGTTATGCAACCGTGATGTCATGACCTGGGTGAGATCTCATGGAAAGTGAAAATGCAAAACAAAACGATACCTACAGCTTGCAAGCTCCGAGTACCGTGGTCCCCGAAAACGCCTCCTCGTATACCGAGAATACACAGATACTGAGATAAAATCTGTCAGTCGGCTGGCAAGTGGCAGTGCCGTGCACACAGCTGCCTAAGTTGAGTGGTGAAAGTTTTACGAGGCGTGAATTTCAATCAAGGAGATGTATGGAATCTGTAAACGTGTAAATGATTTACCTGATTTCATTTCAACTCACTTCGGACGTGTTTGGGACCATTTGGTCGTTGTGACAACTTTGCAGACGGACACGCACTCTCTGTATCCGAGAATCACGACTATGCACTTCCGCCTATGTGCTGGGACCGCCAGAAGTGATGACGTATATTTCTATGTGGACATCTTTATGGCGTATGCCATTCAATTGTAGGGGTGGCCGCTCTATCCTGCAACTAACGCTTAATTAACTCTCACTTCATTTTGTTCATCCAGTATACTGGATTGCAATAAAAATTGATTCAAGGTATTGCGTGATTTGTGTTTCGCTCTATAATAGCAAATAAAAAAGCTGCAAACGTCTCCATACATTCAAGTGTTTTGAAACCACCTGTTGCTCAAGGCTTGGACAAATATGCGAAGGAACGTAGAACGCACTACACTGCATTAAAAAGCCCGTCGGACACCAGTGGGGAGCTTTCCAGTTTAATGTTATTGTGAGGTGGTTGGCCAGGGAATTAGGGTAGGGTCTAGACTTGGTTCAAGTCGAATAATTTCTAACAATAAAATCATTTCCAGTTGTTTCTCATGTGTCTCTCCTTTTTCATATACAAACCTATTTGGAATTTGGCACCCCAGGCCAGGTTTTCCTAGCGATTGCACGCGCTGCCTTCAATCTGTGTAGTCGTGAGTTACCGTAGTTTCCGCCGGATTCATCGGGAGAAACTCCCCTGCATCGTGTTCACCCCAGTCATCACGTTTACCCCACTAATGCGTTTCACATGAAAACAGAACACGAATCATCGCGTTTACCCCACTCAGACACTCACCAATCACAGACTTGAACCAAGTCTACGTAGACTTGAACCAAGTCCGAGTCTAGGTAGGCCCTTTTTACAAACCTGCCCTTGAAGAGGGTCACATTTTACAAACTTGGTCTAGGGGAGGGTAGCATTTTACATTTGCTAATCTTATGATGAATGCAAATTTTCAATCTGTTATTTACAGAACTGAAAAACTTTTCACAATAAACTGATAAACGTTACCTACACAAAGAATTGTAATAGCTGGCCCACAGTACATCACACCATATGAAACAGATGTTTGCTGTTTGAATGGTGCAGATGAAAGTGGTATACTGCACAGGTTTTCGTAATGTTGCTTGGATAGTCGTTCGAGGCGGGGGCCGCAGGTCGCCGTTTACTTGGAAAAAATCTATTTTTTCCAAGTAAACGGCCCGCCTCGAACGACTATCCAAGCAACATTACGATAACCTGTGGTATACTGGATAAATCTCTCTCTCTCTCTCTCTCTCTCTCTCTCTCTCTCTCTCTCTCTCTCTCTCTCTCTCTCTCTCTCTCTCTCTCTCTCTCTCTCTCTCTCTCTCATATAGATATAGGCGATCACAACCAAAGTTGGAGCTAATTTCGGCTACATGCAAATTACATGATGCTAGCCATCATGCATTGCTCATTTTCAAAAAAACACTTACTAGATATTTGCATTCATACATGTATGTAGTTGGGTACGGTGGTAAGAAGTCCGTTTATGTTCAACAAATAAGCTTATGCTATTGGAATTTAACCCAAAACTGTAAGTTCGCTATGGTTATGGTTATGGTTAAAGGTTGATCAAATAGCTAAGCTTTCCGAGAAACAAATTAAAAATGTTGAGCATTCGTATGCTTAGTCTTCATCACATCGATCTGTGTGGCAAAAGATAGAAAGCCCGAAGAGCACAACCATAGAAATGGAGTACATGTATACATATCTACCGCGGTTTTAGCTACCGCCCTCTTTGCCTCGTGTACATTTTTGACATAGGAATTTGAGAAAGTGTGGACTTTCGACGCCAGTTTTTGACTGGAGTACAACCTTCGGTCCAAAATAATTACTTTGACCTATCGTTTTGTACGAACATGCAGAGTTTTGATCCGCTACCATTTTAACGAAAAATTGAAGTTTATGCTTTGCAGTTTGAACTCAGTGAACTGGCCTGGGTACACTCCTCCCTAGCTCGGGGTGAGTGCCTCCCCCGGAAGATAAAGATGCCAAACGTTATAGTCCCTCAACACGCACACACGTGAAGTATTCCTACACATAGTTCCTCAACTGCAGCTGCTGTAGACGCCAATACGCCACAACGATATACAATCCTCAAAATAAAGTACAGTAGGTGATATCTGCTCTAGACTTTGCAGGAAGTGTCGTGCGGATTCCACTTAGTCTGAAAGTCTTGTTCCTCAAATAGTAACGTTGGTGATAAAAGAGAAAAGCACAACTGTCTCCATTTGAGGTCGACTGGAATGTTACACGGTTAAAACGCCGTGTTTGGGCTGACTGTCTCATCGATTGGTACTTGAGCGACAGTGTTTCTGTTTGTTTTCTGCCGAAAGCATGCTTCAAAGTCCTCCAGTCATCCCACGTGCACCTGCTCACTCCTAGAGCTGAGGTCGTGATCACGTCGAGCTCTGTACCGCGTGCGTATTCGAGCCAGGAAATACTTTTATTGTAATAAATTGTTACGTGACAAAGACCATGAATGGTTTCGTAAATTTTCAGCAAAGTATCACTCATTTAAAGAGTTATCTCATGACATGTAAGACTGGCTCCAAATTTAAAGGTGTAACGGATTGTCATCACGTGGTGGAAGTTGTCATAGTTCAGTATTTAATTTTCCCACCTTTTCGGGTCTCTGCAACATCGTTTTTGTCGTAAACTTATAGTACATGTACCATACAAGCATACCCTATAAAATGAATGGGGATGTGTACTTGAGGCAATACTGGCCCTTATTCTCGATGTTAGGTACTAGTCGTGTGGGTGACTGAGTAATTCATATGCACTCGTTTCTAACATTGCTCGTTATGCGTCACCATGGATGCGGATATGTACAATGTTACCTCATCACTACTCGGTCCAATCACCCTTGGAACACCGGAGAACTTGCGACAACATGAATTTCGTGAAGAACTACTATCTGAGCAGATCACCCGTAGATTTAGAATTTTTTGGAATCTTTGCAATCGCTTGTAATGCGATAAGCTTTAAAATTCTTTGTACTATACGGCGTTTAAAAGCTGTGCAGTGGCCTTGCAACTCATCCTGACCAAATGGACACCCTTCACTGATGCCATCCGAGTCATGAGAGAGAGAGAGAGAGAGAGAGAGAGAGAGATGAGAGAGAGAGAGAGAGAGAGAGAGAGAGAGATTTGATGGTACATCGAGAATGCGGACATAGGGACCTATCAGTGAAGAAATTACTTTTCCATGTTCGCAAGATGTCACTAGTTTGGCAGCCAATGTACATGACCGGGTGTGCAGTATATAGCATTCCCTTCAGACCACACCGCGACATTCACGGTTACGGTACAGCGCTGAAAAATACCGTCATCCAGACCTGTTAAGTGCATTATCATATAGTACACTGTATTTAAATTCTGTATAAGCTTAATAGTGGGATTTGAATTTTAATTATTGTAAAATGTAGACATATATTGCGGTCAAAACCCCACCCCAACAAAATTTGCCAGACGTCACCTTCGACGTTGAATTGTAGCTTTCGATTTACTAAATTCCGAGTGTACATACAGCTTGAGTTTGTTTGTGGTTAAATGATAACAATAGGTATGCAAACGACTTCTAGGAATATGAGGGCGGATGTCCTAAAATATGTTGTGTGGGGTTTCCCCTCCCGTCTTACATGAAACTTTTCGGCATGATTAAGTATCCGCCTCACCACCCTTGTTTTTTTGTGCCGTTTTTGTTGTTGCTTTGGAAACGGACTTATTTTTAGGACAAGCTGGGAACATTTTATTCTATGCAGGATTCTACAGAGCTTGGTCTAATAAATAAATCCCTGGGCCCTAATAATTACTAGGTCCGCAATTTGCATATATGCAAATGACTTGCTCCAAGTTATTCTACGTCCAATGCCTTAGCTTAGTTTTTCTTTCTTGCCTTCCTATGATGTTTTAACACTATTTGTGCAATAGATTTGGTTCAAGTCTGTTCTTTTGTAAGATAAAGTCATTTCGTGGCATTAGTGTTACGTTTTATGTGAAATACCTTGACCAGGAAGACCGCAATATGATCTTTCACTGTCCTTTGGAAGTGTAGCGTTTGCGCATGTGTGGGTAACGCTATTTATATTTAATAGTAAGTTTCAGCGGAAACTTACGATACCATTACGCTAGTTCAAATAACTCTGCCTCATTTCATTCAAGTCCGTTTGTGTAGTTACGTTGAAATGTACATGAACCGTACGGGATATTTTGTAAAATGCACTGTATGGGTAGTCACACGCATAATTTCATAAATCTGAAAACAAACAAACAAACAAACGAACGAGTCCATGATCGTTTGCTTTCAAATACAATGGGAATGTTACTGTTTCAGTGGTGAGCAAATAGTGGCGAAACGGTGCCGAAAACAGTATGTCAGGCAAGAGCGTATACTTGTAGATATTAAATAGTGAACGAGCTGTCGGAAAACAAAAACCAAACATAGAGGGCGCCAAACAACGGACTCTGAATAATTATACCAGCCCTCTGGTCCACTGGAACACGAATGTGCACTGAACTATTACTACAAATCAATCGCAGATCCTGTATCAAGAGAGCGTTCAGTTATCATGGCCGGAGATGGGTCGTCAAAATCCAGGGTGGGGGATTTGATCAGTCATTCGATCGGTCAGTCGGTTTTCAGAAAAATTTCAGCTTGACAAAAATACTCGTTTCACTGTACCAAAACCGTCACACTCCAGGTAATAAAAGGTGATTCTTGGTGTATTTTCATTCTCTGAAGTCATTACATTGTGGTCAGAATACAAGTACATGTGGTTTCTGCCTTATAACATTTAGTCTTGAAAAGTCCATATATAGTCTTATAACAACTTTCACCAGCAGGGTGGGAATGGTAGGCTCTTAGCATGTTGTGGCTGAAGTTAGGTACATGCAAGCTGTGAGACATGATTTAAGCATATACCTTGTATATGGACCCATATATCTGTATATCAACGAAAAACATACGGTACTCGATACAATTTGAGTTATTTTAACTCCATTGTGGATCTGTATTAAAGTAAGATTTATTTAGGATAATAAATTTAGAATGCTATATTTATTTGAAGTTTAAAAATACCGGCAGCCTTTTAATGAAAAATTTTGGAAGAGTTTACGCATGGGACATGGCTTAGCCACCTTATACATTTGGGGACCATATAACAGGAAACATGATAATTTTCACAAATCATTCTTACTCTCTGGTGGATCGTAATCAGAATAAGATTACTTCAGACAAGTACACTACTTTCTTCCGAAGTTTCAATATTAAAGGCTTTCTGATAAACTTTTGCGAAATGTTTACACATGGGACATGGCTTTAAGCCTACACCCTATACATGGGCCAATATTGCGTAGAACCTTTGACAGTTGACTAAATTATATTTACTTCACGGTGGATGTTTCTTAAAGTGAGACTCATTTCAGATACATTTATTAAAATGCAGTATCTGAAGTTTCAAAATCTATAGTCTTATAATAACTACTTGGAACCACTAAGCTACGTGACGCAGTCTTTCTGATGAATGGGCCCGTACTACATATTAAACATGATGTTCTTGATACTCCTGTCAATGCATGTAAAAAGTATATACATAAGTACAGGTAACGGCCATTATATTGTTAACAAATTGATTTAATTCCAGATTAAAAGAGACTGCCAATAAATATGCACAGACTGTGATTCCACATCTAATAATGCTCATTACTGCATTTAAAGGCTTAGTAACTGTGACTTTTGACAATTGTTTTTCATCTTTTGTTGCGTGTCAGCAACAGTTACGTTTCTGTGTGTACTTCCCAGAGCGTACTGAAATACCCAGCTTGTTGACACTGACTGTATATCTGTGTCCTGCAATGTTAGTGTTTGACGATCAAATTCAGGTCCAGACCTCAGTTTGAGTTTTCAATAATAACTATGTAACATGACACACCTACAAGTTGCATTGAAGATACTTGGTATGTCAAAAATCTATAGGAAGTAGACCGGGGCAAGAAACTGTACTTGGTACATGGAACAAAAATAACGAAAAAACTGTAAGTAGAGTTACTGTAGCTTTTACAACAAGAACGAAATAATGAGATATCAAAATTTCCTAAGAAGCGATGGCGTGCAGCGGGGCGGGGGTGGGGGGATGGGGTGTTTCATCAATTTTGTCAGCGACGTGGAGCTTATCAAGTAGGCTGATTTTCCGTCGTCGTCCGTCTGTCCGTCCGTCACCCGGTAACAATTACCTTCTCTGAAATAGCATATCCGATCGCTTTGAAATTTGAAATACAGTTCACTTTGGTTGACCTCAGTAGGGTTTATTCATATCGTGGTGAAATTTGCATATTTGTATTTTTGGGGCATTTTTTTGCTGTTTTTGGTTAAAAAATCTTCTCCGAAACCTTTTGTCCGATTGCTTTTAAATTTGATATGCAGTTCACTTAAGGTAACTCAGTTACGTTTTTTCAAATTGTGGTGTATTTTTAAGGCAATTTTTTGGTCATTTTTGGTCAAAAACCTTGAAAATCTTCTTCTTCAAAACTGCACGTTAGATAGCGTTGGTATTTGGGATGTAGGTCCCTAGAGATGACCAATTTCAGATTTGTTCAAATTGTGCAGGAATTCTATTTTTAAGGCAATTTTTGTCAAATTTGGTCGAAATTTTATTTCATCAAAACCGCTTGTCTGACAGCTTTGATGTTTGGTATACAGGTTCATAGGGATGATGAAAATGTGATATATTCAAATTATGATGAAATCTACAGCTTTGTATTTTAGGGGCAATTTTGTTATTTTTGGTAAAAACAATTACTCAAAAACTGCTCGTCTGATAGCTTTGATATTTGGTATGCAAGTTTCTAGGGGTTATCTTAATATGGTATATTAAAATTTGATGAAATCTGCAATTTTGTATTTTGGGGTTAATTTTTGCCCTCTTTGGAAAATAGTTTGTTTCTCATAAGACTATTCGCCTCATAGCTTTGGTTGACATGTTCTAAGGGATGATCTTAATGTGATATGTTCAAATTATGATGAAATCTTCAATGGTGTATTTTTGCTTCAATTTTTGACAGTTTTGTCAGGCCATCCTAAAATGCGGAGCTGTATTGGATGTTAGGTCGCTTGTTATCACTTTTAAAGGGGTCATGAATAATATTTTATGTAGGAAGGTGGTTCCATTATTTCGACGGAGACGCATGAAGAATTTGCCAGGCCACCCTGGTTATGGTAAATCAAGGTTCCCTAAAACCCTGAGCCACTTACAACTCCTATCCTATCCTATCCTTTAGACTCTTGTAATGTGCAGGGTGGTGAAGATCAGTCAGTGTTTGTTTTACGTCTACTCAAAATTCCGAAGAGTTGGTGGGAAAGTGGTTACAGAATTTAACACAAAAATCAATTTCTCTCATTTGACCGGTTTTTTCAAAGTGCACATTCCTGTAACTATGTCGTTATGAAGAGTACCGGTCAGTGACGTCACCACATAGTTCAAATGGCTGTAGCATGGCTGCTGTAAGGAAGTATTCTGTGCCGATGTAAAAGTTACAGGTGGAAAATTCTGCAAGAACCTTTTTTACTCCGAAAATCTACGCGTTTGTGGATCCAAAACAAAGTATTTACGTACTTTGGTCTAAATGTTGGTATCAGTTTTCGAAGATAGCCAGCGGAGGAATTGAAATTGCTCTCAGTACTTGTTCATGCAGGCTGTGGCCATGCATGGGGTATAGGTACACAAAGGTATCGCCATCGATTAAATGAATGGATAATAAATAATAAAACTTTACTTTTCCTAGTGAGGATGTCCTCATTAAAAGTTCTTTGATCTGATTTTATTTTCAACTTCAAGTCAAATATCAGAAAACCGAGCATAGATTATGCAAGAAGAGAAATTGATACCGATGAAAATGGGTTGACGACTAGATAAGTCATTATCAACCTCATGGTGACAAAATACAGGTGAACATTTTCTCTTCGTCGGATATCTAAATCGCTGTAAACCAAGTTCAATTACTGGATTGCAATAAGCTTTTGATTAAAAATAATCGTCATTTAAATTCAATAAAAAGAATGCATGCAAATGTATGTACCGTATGTTGACAACAGATATAGAGTCCAAATGCGCTTACAGGCATTTAATGTGATCTGATAAAATTGACATTGGAATAACATAAAAGTCTACGTCGATTGTACCCTCAACATTGTATTTTACAGGTGGTCAAATCACTTTCCTCGACAGTGTACTAAGACAGCGCCCTCGATCAACTGCGCCGCAAAGTAATCCGTTTTGTTCAATGACATATAGAGTCCTTCGATTCGTCTCTTGGTCTTCACTCTTGTCCAAGTTTGAAGAGATTTAAGATTTTTGCAAGCCATTTTAGAATTTCCCTTTTGTGTATTTCTACATGATGATATCCTACTACCGTTGAACTTCACTCTTTGTAAACTTCACTCTTTGTTCGACTAGATGTTGCAAAAGAATTGCGACAGTGGCCGTGAATTTCTGCGTGAATCATAATTGGCATATCCTTCAAGTTGCAGGATTTCTTCTACAACTTGAAGTTAACACCATCATGGCTTAAAGTAACACTGCTAGGATATCTCTGAAGGACAGGGTGTGGACATTTTCCACATCCAACCTTTTTGACAATTCAATACCAAGGACTTTATTCCAATAAATGTAAAGCTCTTTCACTTTTATCACTGGTCAATCAGTGGTCTCGTCTTTGAAAACGATGACTATAGGAGCCAATTAAAGGGCAACGTGATTTTGGAACACTTCAGCTGCAGACATTACACCAAAATCCAATCGCTTGTATCGTCTTAGACCAAGATGAGTCGAAAAAGTAGTGATATACCGGGACTCTGGTGCTAGCTCCAGCTGATGGTATCCTGAATTTAAATCAAGCTTTGAAAACACCTTTGCACCATTTATGTCATATGAGATCTCATCTGTTGTTGGTGTCGTGTGTCTTTCTCTTTTGATGGCTTGATTAGGTAACCTCATGTCAATGCAGATTCGTACTTTAGGGGAGAACCATTTGATTTTTGGGGAGGGGTATGGAGGAAATGGGTATGGGAGCAAATTTGTTTTTCCTGTCACAGTGACAGCAATTTTTTTTTCTACTGGAGCTGCAGTGCAATTTTTTTAATTTGTCATCAAGTTTGTAATGCGTTGTATATAAGGGAGCCGTCATTATTTACGGCCTGAAACTCAGAAATTTCGAGTGACACCCCCCCCATCCCCCCACCCCCGTCAACCATGATGAATTTGAGTAACTCCCTTCTCTAACTCTGAAATTTTGACTGATCCCCAACATAGAAAAGTTAAATACAAATACATGTATTTGTAAAATTTACAAAATACAGCAACAGTAAAGACCTTTGAAATCCTGATGTACTCTGCTAGACTATCATCAGTTATCTCATGATGGTTCAAAAAAGGTGAACCCATCAAAATGAAATTGAAAGTCACAATAAAATAAAGATATAAAAGCTCACGCAGTATCTAACCATATAGTATATTGTTTAATTTGGATGGGTATTATGACAGGGTTTTCACTAGGATATCTGACCAGGCAGAATTTGAAAGTACAGAGGGAGAACACGCGAGAGGCTTAGGGGGAAAGTGTCACAGGGGCTTTCCCCTATCTTGCATGGAAATTTTTAAGATATTGATGTGTGCAATGGTGCAGTCCGGTGCAATCTGAGAGGTGTTATTTAATGTTTTTACTAAGTTAAATTGTTAGTGTTAGAACAACCCAAGGGGGAGAGCACGAGAGGTGGGTTCCCCCCTCTCGTATTGGAAATTTTGAGAAATTGATGTGTTTAATGGTGCGATCTGAGAGGAGTTTCAGTTTATTTTGCACTCGGTAAAACTGTTTGAAAATGACATTGAACACTGCAATATTTTTTACATTTTTTGCATGATCAGTGTTTGTGTCACAATATTCAACAACCAAACAATGACAACACAATTTGTGGGAAACAGTTCTGTTTGCTAGAGACTGAAGATAAATAAATATACAGGAACAGAAAATCTGTGACCTTCTTGTGTCATTTCTCCAGCTGCCAGCTTCTAATGAAAAGCCTGAATATGGTATGTTTAACTGTCAAAATGGTCATTGAACTGAGGTAAATTAAAACATGTTTCTGTGATAATAAAGGATGAATTCACAAGTTCAGTTTTGTCCTAGATCCTGTGAAAATTTTGAGAAATTGATGTGCACCACGGTGCAGTGTAGTGCAATCCGATAGGTATTTTAAATTTGTCTTTTACCAGTAAAACTGTTAGAAGACCCAAGGGGGGAGAGCCAGAGAGGGGGTGCCCCCCTCTCGCATTGAAAATTTTGAGAAATGGATGTGTGCAATGGTGCAATCTGAGAAGTGTTTCAATTTATTTCGCCCCAAAAAATTGAGTAACCCCGCCCCCCTTCTTCCTCTCCACATTTTGAGTAACGCCCCCTCTGAAGTTTTCAATTTTTTTAGTGACCCCCTCCCTGGTATTTCATTATATTTGTTGTTCCTCAATTTTTCATTGTCAACTTGTACATCTTTCTAATATATTTATATTGAGAGAATAATATATTGGTTTTAACACAAGTTTATTGACTCCTGTCTTTTGTTTTAAAATTTTCACAATTAACAGAAGTCAAAAAGTCCCCTTTAGATAGTGCCTATGCCATTGAGATATTGCAACAGAAATCCTGAAATATGATTTCTTGGGTCAGAAAAGGGAAGGAAAACATTGAGTGTACTGAGGTGTAAAGTAGACCTATGTAGTGCATGCTTATATCATAAGCGCTGGGGAAAAAACATAAGAATTGCTTGTGGTAAAAACATTTGCGCCGCCTATGGCGGCGCGCCGGCAAAGAATACATGAGAATAGGGTTTCCAAATTTGCTAATTTCTGGTGCATTGTGACAATTTTTTTTCACTTCTGTCTGTTATGACAATTTTTTTTTCTCAGGCCATGACAGGATCATTTTTTTTCCTTCTATCTCACCTGGCGACAATTTTTTTTCTCAAAATCCTCCATACCCCCCCAGAAATCAAATGGTGTTCCCCTTATCAGGATTTTTGGGTTTAGGTGCTGCTACAATGGGAGAAATCCAAGGGGTTGGTCCTTCCACTTTCTCAATAATATCTAACTCTTCTAGTTTTGTTATCTCTTCTTCCACTTTCTTTCTGATGTGAAAGGGAACTCGTCGATGTGGTTGTGTAACTGGTTGTACACTGGAATCAATATGAAGTTTCAATTGTCTTTCAATTTTCCTAATCCTTGGAAAATATCTGAATACTCGTTTACCAATTTATCTATCTTTCAATCAGATGTTGTTTTCTTGACAGTTGACACCTGGCTGATGGCATTGGTAATCTCAATGAGATTTAGAGCACATGCTGTTTCATGGCTGAGTAATGAACCACTATTGCCATTTACAACAAAGAATCTGGCATGTGTTTTGCTTGACTTGGAATGGACATCTGTATTAAACTTGCCATGTATAGGTAGCGGTTTCTTCGAACCATATGGGTAAACACTGGTGTTTGTTTTCTCATACATGGGCTTGTTATTCAATTTCTCAAATGTACTACGGTCTATCAGATGTCTACGGTCTATCAGACGGTCATGGAAAGAGTTCTTGTATTGAGATTCACGAGACCTTGTCCCAACACTTCACAGGGAAGTGGTCTTCGAAACTGTGTATGTGTGACTTTCTTGTCTACAAACAATGTATTTCATGCACTATAGATGCGTCATATCAACATAGCTGCAACATTTACATTTTACGATGTACATTATGGCAAACATGTTTAAACTTTCATCAACTACCAAATTACCTTGGATATAGTGTTTACATTGGTTGTATGGTCCCATACGACCTTTGACCGCAGTTCCGATGACTATACTTAAATGATCATTGTTAGCAGTTAATGTCTTGTTCTTATCAATTTTCCAGAGCTACAAATCTCAAAATCATTGTAATTGTAACCCGCTTTTGAGCCAAAACCTGTATGGTCCATTGTCCCCTTAATTGATGACATACGTCTAACTTTTTTCAAACATATATGGGACAAAAAACAACGATTGGTACATACTCTTGCATGTAACAAAGAATGGTGATAAACCAACAATTTAAATCAAAGGTAAAGTTGAAGACTTAGAATACAAAATTCAACGTTGTGCATCATTGGTAATATTCAACTTTGGTATATAATTCTAGAAGTACATCTTTACACTCTTCCTGAAATTGGGCAAATTTGTAGACGAACATTCTCAACACATATAATAGTATAGCGTTCACCTTTAAATTGTACTGAACAACATTGGCAGATATGATAATTATTGCCTGACCTTCAGGTGGAATGACATTGTTTAGGTCAAAGGCCACAATGACAAAAGAAATCTCGATACCAATAACATCAGGTACATAGTTACTTGAGTTGAATGTCTATGTTTCTGAACACAGGTATTTGTTATTGTCACTGGATGACAAAATTACCACTATTATACATATTTGATGACTTTGCAAAAACACAGGCGCCTATGTTATTTACTGTACTATACGACACTGTCTGCTTAGCTGAATGTGTAGTCAACTAAAGGGAATTTCTGGTGTGGACGTTTACAAACAAAGAACACATAAAATAAATAGTAGTTGCCAATATGCCATATGCATGCAATTTTACATCCTAGCATTTTGTTGACATGAACGTGTTTGTTTAAAGCCCAAATAGCTGCGAATTGTATGCATTATATTCATTTTATTTTCAAACCAAGGTTTGTTGGTGTTAATGTGCTAACTGAAGGACCATACTACACATTTTACCATGCTGAATAAATAAATTGGTGCTGCACTCATAACATGGTGCCCTCACGGAAGAGTACAAAAAACAGTATTCCCTGCATATACACATTGTAATCATACAAGAAACAAGCATGATGCCATTTATTTGAATGTACAACACATGATGCCAAAATTTTGTTGGAGTAATCTTTATTTTCTCTGTCATATGATTATTTTTTGAAAATAGCGGGAAAACTAAAATGATGCAAACATTTGAATTAAAATGCCGCTTTTGACATGTATGACAGTGTTATACACTTTTTCAGTCTACAACTTATTCAAAGAAAACTTGGAAAACTGAGGATATTTTGAGATCAATTGGGGTTTTAATGTGATATTTTACAAGTCTTTCTACGCAAAATTTATGGTCTATCTGACACTGCCAGTGCAGGGATAACACATCTTTCAGTTACAGTTTTTGTCCACACCTCGAAGTAAATTTGGTTCATAAACGCTGACAGCATAAAGGCATTTCAACTCATCCGGCAAAAACAGCTTTTTAACAAGGAACACAATGATTTCACAAAGCCGACTGGTAACGATTTTCTAGGCCTACTTCAAATTTAACACACAAAAACAACTTTCATATGTACTGTCCAAAAAAGCTACACATTCCCAAAGTAAGCATAAGAAAATGCTATGTCATACAATGAAAAGAGTTTATCTTCTGGAGGAATGTCATTGTCAGCACCTGGATGAGGTAGCTGCGTAACATTACCACAGGTATTGGCAGTAGGCAGAAATGAATTTTTCACTTTAGAAAAGACAATAGATGGGTGTAGCTCATAACCTGATACAGGTTCTTCATCTGCGCAAGTAACAAACTGCAAAATATGGTTCAATGTCACTGGTTCTCTTCTTCCTCCTACAAAAAAGTATCAGTATATTAACATAAATCCAAATGAACAATTTCAGTGTGCCTGTTTTAAAAGTCATGCAAGCCACATACTAATGTTCTGTAAACAAGTCACTTTCAATCACATAGTACATGTACCTACGGATGTTTCTCCATAATTTTAGAGACCTTTTGTATATCAATCAATACTTGGCATTTTAACAAGCTTTAATTAGCCCTTAAATTCATTTAATGAAAGTCTTTGTCTGCCATCTCTGGACAGGTAGGTTTTGAGGTAAAAACAGGATAACACACAAAATATTTACCAAATTTCAAATCAATAATAGCCCTTCCTTACCTCTACCTGAGAAAACTATTAGATTTTGGGTTCCTACATTTTGCTGTTTTTATATACCTGGTGACTTGATAGGTTGTAAACTTTACGAAGGAGCTTTTATATGAATTGAATTGACTAACAATAATACTTGTACTGAGCCCAATTGGCAACACATAGAATGACATATTCTAGTCGACCAGAGCTGCAAACACTCAATGGAAGCAAGATTCAACACAATGGCAGTGCAAAGGTCACTTTTAAGGTCAGTGATATGCAAACAAAAGCAGAGATCTTTGTAACCAAGCAATGGAGTGACCCAATACTTGGTCTGCATACAGCTACAGGCTTAGGACTGATTCAGAGAGGTCTAAACTCGAGCTAACATGTAAACCGGATCTCGACAGGAAGGTACAAAAGCATCACCAAAGAGCAAATGAAACATGATTACAAATCAGTTTTGATGGTAAGCTTGGTAAATATCCTGGGCAGTACAGAATCACACTAACCAATGATGCATAACCGAAGATAAATGCTCCAAGGCGAATACCTCATAAAATCAGAGGGTAACTCAAACAAAAGCTTGCAGAGATGAAACAGCAAGATGCCATTGAGGAAGTTGACCATCCCAAAGACTGGGTAAACAGTATAGTGTGCACAGAAAAGAAAGATGGTAGTCTAAGGCTGTGTCTGGATCCAGACAATTGAACAAATACATAAAGCGTGACCATGACATGATACCAACTCTCAAAGAAATAATTTCCAAACTAAGCAAGCCAAAGTTCTTCCTTATTTTTGACCAGTCATGGGCTTTCTGGCAGGAGGAACTTGATGAAAACTCAAGAGACCTGACCACATTTCAGACTCCCTATGACAGATATCGATTTAAGAGAATGTCCTTTGGTATTTCCAGTGCGAGTGAAGTCCCGCAGAAGAAAAGCTTCCAGGTATTCGGTGACATTAAAAATGTCAACATAATTGCTGATTACATGCTAGTAGCCACTGAGACGGAGCAAGAACATGACATAGCACTCACCAAAGTACTGAAGCGAGCTCAGGAAAATGGTGTAAAGTTCAACGTTGGAAAGATAAAGTTCAAAAAGAACGAAGTGGTGTACCATGGCATGAAACTATCTGCAGATGGAATACAGCCTGATGAAAGCAAGATTAGAGCCATAAAAGATATGCCTAAACCATAAAACAAACAGGAGTTGCAACAGTTCCTTGGCATAATCAATTACCTGTCCGCCTTCATCCCAAGCAAAGCTCAGCTGACAGAGCCACTAAGACAGCCTGTAAAGGATGGAGTGCCTTGTTAATGGGGAAAACAACAAGAAAGAGCAGTAGCAAGGGTAAAGGAAATCCTCAGTTACAACGTAGTGCTGAAGTTCAGTGGTGAGCACAAGCCCCTCACAATCCAAGCAGACGCCAGCCAGAGTGGCGTAGGAGCCTGCCTTCTTCAAGATGGCCGACCCATTTCATAAATCTCTAGATCACTCAGTGAAACAGATCAGTGCTATACTCAGATCGAAAAGGAGCTGCTGGCTGTTGTGTTTGCCACAACGAAGTTTCATTACCACATCTGCGGCATCAAAGTAACAGTACACATCGATGATCGACCTGTAGAGGCAATCCAGAAGAAAGACTTACTCAAAGTTTCTACCAGATTGCAGCTTTTTATTCTGCTGAAACTGTTGAGATACAAACTCAACCTCATGTATAAACCAGGAAGTCAGATGCACATTGCTGACACATTAAGCAGAGCTTACATGAATGAGAAGCCACAACTGGATGAATCACCAACATGCATGTGCACTCAGTGATGACACACTACCCAGCTTCTCAAAACAAAATTGATGAGTACAAAGCAACAACTCAGCAAGATGAGACATCACAACTCATCAAACAATACCTACAGAAAGGGTAGCTTGTGAGACACAAGCTATCACCCACACTGCATCCATACTATTATCTTAGAGATGAAATATATGAAGAGGATGATCTTCTCTTCCCGTTTAACCGACTGATCATTCCAGAAGGACAGCATCAGTTTGTGCTTGAGAAACTGTATGCTTGACACTAAGGAGTGGAGAAATCAAAGAGTTTGGCTATAGAGATAATGGGAAGGATATTGAAGACGCAATATCCAGCTGCAAAGTCTGTTAAGAATTCCTGCTTAGAAACAGAAGAGAGCCTATTCAACAGCATGACGTCCCTGAAAGACCATGGCACAAATTAGGTGCAGACATCTTCACATTTGCTGGAAAGACTATATTATCCTCGTCGGTTACTTCTCCAAGTATCCAAAAATAGCTAGACTACACAGAAAAACAGCCAGCTCTGTGATCCAAGCAATGAATATCATCTTTGCTTGCCATGGAATTCCAGAAACCATCATAGCTAACAACATGCCATTCGATGCAGCTGAATTCAAAGAATTCTCGAAACGATGGGGTTTCCAACTGATTACTTCTAGTCCCAGATACCAACAGAGCAATTAGAAATAATGAAAGAAGTACTACACTAAGATGGTTCTCTTGACATAAGAGGGCGAGGGATACCATGTTAAGGAAAGATGGGTGTCTGTTCACGGACATGTTATTTTGATTTTTAAAGAGTTCTACTCCTCTTTATTTGGTAGTCATGTAGGTCTTAAGATTTTGACTTATACTAAGTTTCCCAACTTTTTCATTTTCAGTAAAATTTTCATTCTCTGTTTCATTACTTTGTGATTTTTCTATATCTTGAATTACATTTTTTTTTTCAGATGTAGTATGTTCAGTTTACATTCCTCTGTGAAATAATACGCATCCCACAATTTTGAGAAATATGACATTGTACAAGTTATTTATTCAGTAATGGTTTACAATTAAACCGAAAAAACACACCACAAAGAAACTTGACAGAATTATAATCATGATACCATGTCAATAATCAGATTTTTCCAATATCGACAGACTGGATCATTAAACATCCACTTCTTTATCTATACTTCTTCCTCGAAATCACATCTTGATTGATTTTTGTGAAACACACAGACCGGTACTATTTAAACAAGATCTTTGTACACAAAGTAGAAATGGCAGAGATATCTGGGATCATTGTTGCTTTCAGTGTAGTAGCAATACTCATAGGACACTTCACGGTTTATAAAGGCTGGCTCTGGTGGCCAGAAGCGTATGTCCTTTTTAATTGGTTCTGGGCATTCCTGTAATAAGAATAACGAGAATGATATTAAATTTATAGCACATAACCGACAATTCAAATGAATTTGTGTATATGCTGTACATTGATATTAAGTTAGGAGTCCACGTTTTTCAATTATCTTAAAACTTAATAATCCTTTGAAACAAAGATCACCCACGGGTAATGAACGTTGAACATAGATACATCAATTAATTCAAACCATAAGCAAACAAGAACACCTAAACATAAAGTATAACGAAGACATCCATTTAAACATAGCTAACGGTAAAACGAAATATCTTATTTTAGCTAACAGTAGGGTGAATACATACTAACGACTTCAGAGAAGCAAATGTGATAAGTTAGGAAAAAAACTCTTACTGTCTTCAAATCCACACTATGACATCTGAAAAGAATCCATTTATTTGGGAAGATGTCTGCTTTACATATCCCACATTCTTCCACTGGATATCCAGTCTTCTCACCCTGTATCAAATAAAAAGAGAAATGCACTTAAAGTCAGCTCATGCGTTCACATGCAAACTAGTGTTTTTGTGAGTGGACATATCTAGATGACAAAGGGCCATTTTCTTTCAGTATAGATACAAAAAAATGTTTTCACTATACAAATAGTAAAGCATGTATTCACCAAGTGAAGTCTCTATCTGTATAGCTGGTACACATACCGTATTCACGGCAAGTAAACAGTGTATTCCCTTTTGTTCACCAACAATCTAAAATGTAGCGTAAAGCGTTTAATTTTGAAAAATTACTGGTGAAGACAGAATTCAGACTAGTCCCGGTTGTGTGTTTGTGCATTTAATAGACATTTTAGAACATAAGAACATTAAAAAATCTAATATCCAGTAATTTTCTTTGATGCATATTATCCATTGGAAACGTTAAAACTGAGAGGTGCCAAGAGAAAAGTCCATTATAAAAGATCGAGTAAGTACCATAAATAATTTAAGGACAGCATGTACCATTGCAAGATACGTACTCATGTGTGAAATTAATTATCGAGCTCCATTAGAACATTTCGGCCACTCAATTGTAACTCCTTTTTAGACATAGTAGTGGTTGTTCTACTTAATCACAATTGTATTTCTTTTCCGGAACATGAGGACATTTTGGCCCACCGTAGCTTGAATAATCTGCGTTTGCCTTTATTACGTTTACCAAAAGAAACGTCAGATTTTAATTGTTCAATGAAAGCACTTGTTTTACCTGTTCAATACCAGGATTGTTGTCCAGGACACCTTTGTGTATGGCAAACATCAGTGATGACTTTGAGTCACCTAGGAACCCCGTTGTGGCGTAGTAAATAGTGAAGTTTGTCACAGCAGTCAGTTGGTCGGTTTCTACAAGTCTGTCTTTGATGTTTGTGGGACAAGGTATTTCATTGGTGAAAAACTCATTGTTCATTCCTGCGTCGAAATATTTTGTCATAAACAACATACACTCTTCTGGTTTCGCTTTCAGCGCTGGGAATGGTTTACTGCTGAAACGAGACAACAAGAAGCCATCAAAGCATAGCTCTATGTAAGGAACTTTTCAGTTATTATGACCGAGGGTGGGATTAGTCAAAATAAGTGAACCCCTACCCATTGCACCAAAAAATTAATGACTCCCACTTTTGAGATGACAAAAATTTTTTTTCCGCCCCCCCCCCCCATTGCCTGAGTAAAGCTGCATTCAAAAATACCTCTGCATAGGGGTAATCGAATCCAACAAATGTTCACGTATTTTTTCAAATGCCCTCTCTAACAAACTCACAGTGCATTCAATTCTCTCTCTGACTTGCTATAATTTTGAAATCCCCTCAAAGGGATTGGACAAAAATTACAGGTGGGCGACTTTTTTGCGCAAGCATTTTTGAAGGGTCAAATGAAATTCAACACATGCCGTTTGAAGGCAGTCATCATTTTCTGCGCAACTATTAGAAGGCAAAATGTGGCTGATATACCTGGCAGTGCTTCATTCTAAAATATGAAATCATTTAAATATTAATTATGTTTGATAATGCATGTCAATCTACTCTGCTTGAAGTGGCAGGTAAAAAGTGCATGAGTATACACAAAATTTGATTTTTTTATTTCATTGATAATGTTGATTCACTATGCATGGCAATTTGTATAATATTTTTTCAAAGTAAACCTAGCAATATATGGCCATTTATAGATGTTTCTTAAATGATAAATGTACTCGATTGGAATAGGGTGGTTACAAGTGCATATATGTATAAGAAATTGGATTTTGGAATTTCACTGAAAATGTTGATTCACTTATACATGGTTGTCTATGAGGAAACTGTGAATAATATTTACCGAGTACAACACTAACTAAATCTGTGCAATTATAGAAGCTTGATTATTGCTATTAATGTTCTTGATTAGACTAGGGTGGTTAAAAGTACAAATGTGTACAGAAAATTTGATTTTATATGATAATATTGTTGCGAACTGTAACAAATATTGTAACTTTTGTCCTGTATTGAACGCAGTGGGTGATGTGCAGTTTGCTTTGTGTCCCGCAAAAATGTCCTGTAAAATGTTTAGTTGCCTGTGATCTCGGCAGATCTCGCGTGGTTTTGAAAATGTTCTACTTTAGTCACATTTACACTTTAGATGGTAATTCTCATTATAATATGCTTGGTATGAATCCAGCCTCCTGATAGGCTGAGCGCAGGTTTTATATTCTGAACTAGAAGACCCAAGAAAAACGAGGCCTTAGAGGGTGAATAATTACAAAAATAACCGAAATGGAACAAGTTGAAGAGAAAATAGAACATAAGCTTGAATTACTGGTTGTGGAATAAAGTCGCGCGCATTTAGAGATTCAAGACCAAGATTGAACGCGCGCAGCGTACGTATTCCAGAACAGTAAACAATGAGGCATGATTTACATAACGCGTTTACAAGAACCATATTTTCAACTTTTATCAAACTTTAACATATTGTTATGAGGTTATAACGGTTCGCTTGGTATTTGGTGCGTATATAAGACCTCTTAGAGGAAAATTAGCATATTTGGGTGAAATAATAACCTCGGCTCGGTGATTATTTCCCGCCAAATATTTCCTCTTAGGGGTCTTATATCCGCTACCAAATACACCCGATTGCTGTTTATAACCTGTAGGTAACTGTGTGTTTTCAGGTTATTAAACATGTGCATGTACAATGTATGCATATGTAAGTGCAACAGCAGTGTTTGACCAACCTGTCCTTTGAACCATGTGGACAATTTTGATTTGCTTCTTCATACTTGCTGCTTGGTTTGTCTGTTGGTTAGAAATTCAAACAAAATTTATTGTAAGTCCTTAATTTTAAACCTCAATTAATGTATTTATGTATGTATGTATGTGACACAACCATCTGCTTGCGAAACTCTACTATTGTAGATCCATGCATTCAATTGTGGATGCCTAAGTGGTCCATATAACCTTTGACCAATATGTCATCTAAGGTATTTTCAGGTCGTGAATGAAGCGATATCTCACGATTTTGTCCAGTTCGCATCATTTTACGCTAATCCAGTATCACTGCCCATGGCGTGCAAATTTGATCCGAAATGTCGAACCTGCATACATTACAGTGGAATTGAAAGTTCGAGATTCAGTAAAATTTGTCGACCATTTGTTTTAGCGTCAACCCTTCCCAGCTTTGTATATCAAGTCACAAGATGGTGTATGCTTTATACAACAAATCTTCCCCAAGTATTCCAATAACCTTAATACTAAGCAAATAATGTATTATACATGTTTGGTAAGAAGACTGACTGACTGGAGCGAACAAGAAATGCGCGGAACCCATTTGGGATAAAAGCCACAACCAGAAACATTTCTTTTTTGCCTTAACCGTTGAGCAGTCTGATGTCGCCCTAAGGGTTAGGATTGACTGGTTTGTTTTAGAAAAACAACTCCCTTGACAAGACCAGGTTTTTTTCTGGGTCTTGCTTTAGATGTTTTCCCGTCCTTTTATTTTTCAAACTATTGGTTCTTTATCGGGTTCAAATCCCCGTTCTATTGTTATTATATCTGTTCCTTAAATTTGGTTAAAAAGGTTACTGCCAAACTGTTGACGTCTCATAAACTTGTATCATATTGATTCACTGCCATTTTATTGCTGATAACGCAATCTAGAGAAGGCTAGTGATAGATGAAAATATTTTATCTTTATTTATTTATTTTATTCATCCATGGCAAACATACAAAGTACAGATGCAAAGGATAGGATGACTGAAAAAGGTGCGAATGACCTATACAAAGTCAGTCCCCAAAATGAAATGAAAGATATACAAGTGAAAAATAGCAAACAGCAACAAACAACAACAAACACTTTGTAACAATAAAAAGAAACAAAAAAACACAATAAAAAGAGCTAGTAAAAACTGATACAAATCTACATAGGTCTACACCTACTACACAAACAACGAGAAATCCATGTCCAAGTCTTATCTGGATCAAACATTTTAAAAATTCTCCCAGTACCTTTTCTTCACTGCCTGACAAAATCCCGAGAGTGGAGTAGCTGATCTAATTGTGGCTGGTAAATTGTTCCAGAGAAAGATTATTCTTTGAAAAGGAGGTTTTGGAAAGTGAGTTTTAAAACGATTGATATCCAGTGCACTTGAATCGGCCCTGGAATGTGTGGTAACATTGTGTAATACATCAAAGAATCAAGGTGACCACAGGTGTACGGTGTAGCAGGAACTTCTTTATTGCTCTAGTCCCGTGGGTGACACGGTCTTCACTCTCCAAATCTTAACTAATCTATCATACGTTTCTCAAGCCCCTATATTTATAAGAAATATTAGCTATGTCAACTGGACAATACAAACTTTAACTTTTACAGGCATTTGAACGATAACAAAGAACAACTTACCACATTTCCCGTATAAAGCGCGTAATAACACTATTGTTTCAGACCCAAGCCGTGAAAACATGAAAAGCGATATTTAACAGTTACAGTTCTGATAAAGATCACATCACACATGACGCCAATTATGTGAATGAATGCTTTGTGTGAGAGAGTCACATTGGCTGGACAGAATGCATTTCAAAAAGTGTCGGAAAGAGAATTGGCGGGAAGGCAAAGGTGTAAATCGTCGAAGGTAGAATTTTGGCGCGTTTTATGCGGGTAGCCACTAGATAGAAATAGAAATACAAGATGTGCTGTACAATTTTAGAAAATGAGATATCATGACAATTGGATGGACGAGTTTTAACATACTTGTTTACATTTATGGAGTACATCCCAGTAGTGCATTTATAAAAGAAAACGAGATGAAGAACTTCCCTGCGAAAAGACAGGGATAAAAGGTTAACAGCAACTAACCTCTGTTTATAATCGATATCGGTGGCATAATGGAGAATGTATCTTGTAGCAGCTCTTTTGGATGTTTCAATTTTAACTAAGTTACACTTAGACTGGGCTGCCCAAACAACACTTGCATACCCCAAATGGCTACGCATTAGCGACAGGTAAAGCGCTTTAAGGGGTGGACCATTTGAAATCCTGGGGGTCTGGAAGATTTTCGAAAAAAAAATCCCCGGCAGATATAAGGGGCAAAAGTCTGCCTTAGATGACTTATGAAAAAAAACTGGCAAGTTAATGTGGAAGAATTAAAAAAATCTATCACAGTATCAGCAAGAACCTTTTGGGATGTAATTTTTCATTTCCGAGCACCCTTCTTGTCTTTCCAAAAACCTCTTGAAATTAATTTTCAGTTACATTTAGCCTTTTGAATTGTTCACTGATTCTAGATAAGTGAACACACTCTGTAGATACATGCATATCATCTCCTGTGTGTTGACAAATAAATAATATTGTTCTCTCGTGTTATTGCAACATGGACAGATTACACTGCTGACAAGTCAAATGACAGAATTTCAGAAGATGTTAAAACAAAACTCATCATCAAGTATTATCATGTCAATAAAGACATTTGGAAACCAAGGGTTTTACATATAAAGAGGACTGTATATTATAACATTATAACATTATAACATTAGTTTAGGTAACTTTTAATAAATAACTTTAACTTTAAAATAACGTAATCTTTCGATAACGCAAACAAGTGTAAACATCAAGGATTATTGAATTAACTGTCAAACAAATCTCAACCTGAGCCACTGTCCAGGCACAATCGCAGGGGTAAACTACTTGTTTGAACATATAGTGTCAATCATCTTCTGGAATATTTTTCCCTAAGAAAGCTTGATCAAAAGGTATACTTGATTGAAACAGAATAATTCAGTTTCTGCATACCGTATTTCAACTTTGCTGAATTTGTGAGAGAAAAGCATCAAAGAGAAGTGATTTTGAACGACGGAGTTCACAGTACCGTCAAGTTAGTTACCAATGCTGTAATAGTATTGCATGTAGCATACTGCAGGCTCGCAACGCGCAACGTGACTATGATAATTTTCTCAATGATCAAGTAATTCTCTGGGCAAAACCAATAATAAACAAGTGACATTGTGCTAGAACCGAACATTTGTTTAGAACCAACCCTTTTTTAATTGGTATTTTTTTCATTTTGTGTTAGAAAGACAAAAATTTGCTTGCCAGTTCCATTGAAAAAATCAGTCAAATGTCACTTCATATGCCACCAGAAAACCCCATTTTCAGTCCTAAATTTCATTTTTCGTCGTGCGAGAGGGGGAACACCCCTCTCTCGCGCTCTTCCCCCTCGTTTGCTTTGCTCACTCGACGCTAGCTCACTTTCCTCACACGCTTTATGACACCGCCTACCTCTGTAAATTTCCCAGTTACATTGAAATCTAATGAAAACACCGTCTAAAAGAATTCATAGCAAAATCATATTTCAACATTTCACTACTGTTATCTTATTGCTATACAATACATCCATAATAAGGATATTAGATCTATTGAATCCTAAAGACGGCAATTAGTCTCCCTTTCCCCAAGTTCTTTTGTAATTTTTGTTAATGGTTAATGGGAGAAAGGGATTAAAAGACAGTTGTATTGTATGCCTATGCTGAATTCAATTCAGCAGGCCATCTTCCAGCTTCTTCATTTGATAATTTCAATATACACATCTACCTTTGATCGACCCATGTTAAGTCAGTGTGCCATGTTATGTCGATTAAAATTTAGTTTCTTTATGAACTTTGTACTTATGTACAAGTCTGTCGATGTATGACAAACAAATTGATTCAGCAACATCACTGCATTTAAAAAAAATCTTTGAAGGATGAATGCAAAAAAAAAGCCAGGATTCACAATGGAAAAAATATAATAAAGGCCTACAGTGGAACATGTAGAAAATAAATAATGCCCCCAAAAATCTTCCAGACCCCCTAGGATTTCAAATGGTCCACCCTCTAAGTGTTTGGGCGTCACATTTGTAGCCACAAGTGCATTTTGTCATGCCAAGCAATCTGTTAGATTTCATGCAAATACGATCAATATGGGTATTTCAATTCAGATCGAAGGTGAGATCCACACCTAAATCACAGTAATTTCAACTGATGTTAAACTATTTCCCTTCATGGAATAATCACAATTCAAATAATTTTTACAATATGTAAAGTGGAGAACATTTCACCTTCTTGTATTAAAAGTCATACCCCATTTGACACTCCAGTTATAAAGAGCATGAATATCGCTCTGCAAAGCTTGACAATCTTGTTATTTTTTATCACACGAAAACATTTAGAGTCGTCAGCAAAGAGAGCTAAGGTAGTATCAGGAGATACACAGACTGTAATCGATTGTTATGCAAATATAAGTCATATAGGGTCATTTCGTCTCTACGTGCATAATATTGCTGCCATGGGAACTTGCAAGATGTACACCTTAGGTTTACCCGATGACATAAAAAATGCCGGAAACTATGATCCACAAGTCGTACCGCCTGATGCTGACGACGAAGAGCGATGGCCACGTGGTAGTTTCTCGGTATTTCAAGACGGCGCAATGACAGTTTGTGCTTGGAAAGACTCAAAAATGAATGGTAAAATTTATGAGTACGGCAGTCTCTGCATGAAGACCGAATCGAGCGCTAGTGAGGAGTCGATGTAAAGATAAAAGAACCGGTGCTTTTGAACAAATTGAAGTAAGGGACGGTTCAGAATTTACTTCCAGGGGGTGGAGGATTTTCAGGGGGGCACCCATTTTTCCCAAGAAAATTTAGGGGGGTCCAGACAAAAATACCACAATCTTTTAGGGGGGCCAAGGAAAAAAACATCAATGCAATATTTGCCCAGAATTTCTGATCTCTACAAAAGAGAACCATAGACGCTACCTTGGTGACAGATAAACTCAACATGTTTAGTTAAACTCCTTTAGATGCCAAATTTGGTAATATTCACAGTGGTTTGTTTTATGCATCTACTGCAGTATCTTGTTCTCCTCCTTAAAGCGTCATGAAATGTCCAGTATTTAGCATGTCGACACAAACCATACAGTGAACAGTCAGGGTTGTTTTTGTTGAAAAGAGATCTCGGATCAAGTGCAGACTATAATTCACTTATCAACAATAACAATGGTCATTTATGTTCACACTGGTATGTTGCTAAATACAGCATTGGGTGTTCTATGTAGTGATAGAATAACAAACAAATGCTGATACAGAGAGATGAACATTGAACAAATGCTAAAAATTACAGCAAATGTCTTTTTAAGGTTGGGTTTACCTTGTAGCTTGTAAAGCAGTTGAAAGTTGCATGATAAAGAAGTGTTAATTTATGCAAATGTATGCAAATCACCCGATTTCTTGGCTTCTTTTGCCTCCCAATTTCAAATTTCCAAAGAATGTAACTCCACTCCGGCTTGGTCAAATTTTCTGAAATTTCACATTATGTTTTTTTAAATGCTATATAACAAAACGACTATCAATTGGTTTTGTTTGGCAATAAAGCTCTTACATTTTTAATAAGAGGCATTTTGAATAAGAGGCATTTTAATTTTGCTGATCATGATTTTCATCAATTATTAGAGTGTCAGTCTTTAAACTCCTACAATTTTAAAATGAGGATGGATAATGCCAAATAAAATAGTTGTTTTCTTCTACATATACTCTCCTTTCAAGTGAAATATTACATTTCAGAAAATACTGTCTAGTTTTTGACTTAAATTAATTTTTATCATTAATACCAAAATTGAGGTTTTTTACCCCAAATATACACCCACTTCATCCTTTTAGTAAACTATTGCTACCATACTAAACTTTAGATTCTCTGCTTTTTGAAAATATATGGTATGAGGGGGTTTCCTCGTCATCTTTGATGAGAAATATTGCTTTGAAAAAAACTGTGTTGGCAACATGCAGCTCCACCTTAATTCAAAACAAAACGTCTTGCTACTCTGCCATTTCTTAACGTAACATGGTCACGTTGGTTCTCTTGGATTTTGTCTATGTCAGTGTCTGTGTCACTATCATATACAGAACCAACACCATCATCATCACTCTCAATGACTCCAATGACAGAGGTTTCCAATTCAGAGTCACTGCTATCTGACTCTGACTCATCTGTGACATACGTTGTTACAATACCTTTCCCTGACAGTTTCTTAAATTGAATGAAGGTTGTGCATGTATATGTACGGTCATAATTTGAAATTTTTCAGCTTTCAATTTATTTTTGGTAATTTATGTTTATCAAGGTATTTATCTAATTCTTTTACGTTGAAATTTTGAAGGTTCCCACTCAAGAGTAACTTTAACCAGTCATAGTCCTCGTATTTTTTATCCTTCTTTTCTGCTCCTTTTTTCTATGTTTCATTCTCATCAGTTTTACCCTTTCTAATTTTTTTAAATGTTCTACATTATTTTTATAGTGCTTACATCTACTATAAACTTTTTTGAAAATAAATTTATGGCCGTCTCATCTTCAAGTTGCTTTTCAGCAAATAGTTTTTTAATGTTGAAAATAAAAATATTATGTATTACTATCAAAAATATATGGTGAAAAATTTACAAAAGGGTTGATTTTCCAATAATCCTGTATGTGCATCCAGAAGATCATGTGGCACTGCATCAGTGCCATAGTGTCGGATTGTTGAAATATTGTGTACACAAGAAATTTGCTGTAGTTCAAGAAGTGATCTCAGTGTGTATGAGGCTGGGAGAAATGTGGATAGGCTAACACTATGTGTATTGATGCTAATAATTTTGTGTCCCATTCATTCTGATATGTATAATCAAAGATTTCTCAGTGGCGGCTGGCAGAAATGCAAAAAAAAAAAAAAAAAAAAAAAAAAAAAAAAGACAAATTAACATGTATTGTTTCGTGTCTTCTGAAAACATGCGCATCATGACTATTTTATAACTAAAGTTTCTTAAAAAAATTTAAAATATGAATGCTCTATTAATTTTGAAAATACTGCTGACAAAATGTGAACTTTGACTTTCACAGGGTTATCTGCATTTTAATATGAACATTGGATTGTGAATGGAATGAGCAGAATAACATGTGAATTCATGTTTTGGATAAGATGTTTTGTTCAGGAAATGCTCTAAAATATTCCTCAGCATTGTTGTTTTCAGTGGCAGCTACTTGATTTATTACAACCAAATTAGAAACGAAAAAAAGAGAAAATTAAAAACAGGTTGGCTTTCACCAATTTTAATTGCAAATGTTTAAAACTTTCACCGTGAGTCTGCAAATATTCAGCATCATCAAATGAAAATGTATGCTGAACTTGTGCATGTACATGTACATCTCACTTTCCAGAAATCTCTGGATATCTGCAAATGATCACGGTACCATTAAACTTCAAGATATATATCACTTTGCCAATTATCTGCTCCTATGATTTTCTATTCACCATTTCTAACTGACATCTTTGCTTGTCTTTGTGTGCATCATATGTGAGACATAACGAAAAAAGTATTCATATTTGGTAATTAACTTTTCTTCAGAAATTTACAACCAGATATGTTTATTGCTACCCTTTCCTAAGTGTGCCACTTGCAGTCCCTGCAAATCATTCTTTTTATAGTAACATAACCCTGAAATGATTTGTTATATCATCGATTAAATGTCCACTACAGTTCCTGCAACTTGTTAGACTGGATATGTCTATAGTGTATAGGCATGCATGTACATATTAGGGAGGCCATGGAAAAAAAACAGGAAAGATGAGGGGCCATAGATTTTTTCTATAATTTACTAGGGGGGGGGGGCGTGGAAAAAAATCACCCAGAAAATAGAAAATCCTCCACCCTCCCCTTGAAGTAAATTCTGAATCGTCCCTAATATGCCCGAACGTTGCCGTAATGTACAATCAGTACTTCAGAGGTGTTGACTTGACTGATCAACAGCTGGCTTACTACACGCCAGGTCTATCATCGCCACGGTTTCACAGAGTTGTGTTTTACCACGAGCTGAACAAGGCACTCATGAACCGGATGCGCTATTTTGCGGGTTGCGGGCTGCGGGTTGCGGGCATAAAAAAATGTGTGTTTTGGGTATCATTTTCGCTAGTAATTAGAATAAATGCTAGATGTATCTGTTTATGGAATAAAAGCCGTGAACTTCTTGAATAATGCCGTCATTTGAGCTTACATCTGTTAAAGCGCCACCAACGTCAGAATAGTCCATTTCCTATCCAACATTCGTCGTTGCGCAGCGCACTGCCGATCGAAGCTTTCGAAATTACATGACTGAACACGGATGGGTAATAATATGAGCACAAGACAGATTTCACAACAACTCGCTATATTAACTTTTTATGTTATGATTAGGATGGATAGCTTAGAAGTAAGTTTCGGATCGTTGACAGCACAGATGAACTGGGAGATGAACTTCAGTTCGTTGAAACTCGACACGCCTATAAATAATTTGTTACTTTTTCATAGAATGCCATGCCCTTCTCACACTTCAGATTAGTTCAACCGCCGATAAAAGCACAATTTTCAAAATCGTTTTCAATGCCGTTTAAAATTATTTTATTGTGGTGAATAGTCCTCGGAAACTCTTCATAGTCACGCTGGATCAAATGCATGGAGCGACTATCATGCTGCAGTTGCTAGTCATAAATAGAATTCGTTCATGATATTAGGAAAGACACAATTATTGAGAGCTGCAGAACACAAACTCATCCAAAAATATTCCTATTAGATCGATTCCTGAAAATAAGTCAACGCACCGGCGTGTTTTTCCCGCTGAAATTCTCGCGTAAAATGTTTGCTGAATGTCGTTCTCTGCGGTCGCGACCTCGGGTGAACCGAAACGGCAAAGCAATCTAAGTCCTTTGTTGTACGTCTTTTTCTGTTAAAAGCTTTCATGAAAAATACACGGCATTTTAAAGAGGCACTCCCACTTGGTAACATTTTTAAAACACATATTTTTAATGCCAACGGCCGATATTTGACATGGCGAGTGCGCGCGGATCGCGAGATATCGATAGAAACATGTCATTATCCGAGCGTATTTTTCACATCCCGAAGTTTTACGATCGTTTCTGATTTTGTCCCGAAATCCCCCGAAGGTTTGTTGTCGTGCTGATTGACGATATTTTAGGGAGTCTACAATAAGTTCGAACGACGCAATTAATTTACTTCCAACTGCAAAAACTTTATGTACAGCATTATGCTACTACCTCAGGTAAGTTTTGTAAAACTTTTCCTTACGGTTTTATCGTTTTCATTATTCTAATCAGTTGTACTATATTTTTAACCACTACCACATAAACATCAGTTTTTACGTATCAAATATTAGCCGCCTCCTATGACTACATTTTGTCGTCTGCCACACAGTACGCCGCGCGCGTGGTATGCGTCTATGCATACCATTCGGCGGCCGCTATGTATCAACCGCACGTAACTGTGTTAGTCACCTATGCGAATTCTGGTGGAATCAAACTTTGTTTCTGTTTTTTCTCAGAGTCAGTAAGACTCGGCTTTCCCCCAGGGGCATGACAGATCACTGAGGCGAGTGGTACTGTGGCATACAGCAGCGTAAGCGTAGACTCGTACTCCATAGCTTAGTTGACAATGGCCCCAGTGCCGAACGTTCGATGTTCGGAAGTTGAATTTAGGTGGGCCACCGGAATTCAAACTTTTACTTTTTTGAAAACATGTTTTTATCGATATCTCGCGATCGGCGCGCAGTCGCCACGTCAAATATAGACCGTTGGCATTTAATGTGCTTTAAAAATGTTACCAAGTGGGAGTGCCACTTTAATACACATCACTTCTACGCTTTTTAAGTCAAAACTTTCCTTACACATTGCATTTAAGTAGGCATTGTTTAATTTTCTGTATGTGTTGCCCTAGAACCGAATATTGTGAATGGATGCATTACAAAGAATTTACTTCCTATAGCCTGATACTAGAAATGTAACAATTTTCATTCCACGATAAGTGGCGACATTTCCGAGGCGCGATTTTTTTTGTCAGTCTGGTATTATTTCTTACTCACATCCATGGCAAGAAAGAAAAGTGATTTCAGATCCCTAATTATTTGTAATGGCCAGGCAGCTCGGAATAAATAATTTGGTCCTCGGAATCGCCGCTTTTAGTTTAGCAGATTTTAATTTTTTTTCAGAAACATGACGTATTTTCACCCACTTGGTTTGGTCTGTTATAGCTTTTTAGTCCAAAAAAAACAAGTTTACAGTATTTATGTTTTCAACAGCCTTCAAATGTTCAGTATAATGTTAAAATACACCATAAAGTTGTGTTTCATTAATTTTAACAATCTTGGCCTGATGCTGAAATATGGACTTGGCAGGAAAAGGGATACTGTACGATAGACCTGATCATGATTATTGATAATAGACACCTTCTAAAGGTTTTATTTCTTATATACTAAATGCCATATTACATATATTAGAAATCTAGCCCTAATTCTAAAAACCTGCAGTCCGCAGCCCGCAACCAGCAACCCGCAGCCCGCACTGGGTAAGCCTAATTCACGTGCCACGTGCCGCGTGCCGCGTGCCAGGGACTCGTGAGAAATTATAGGGAGGGAGAGAGGGCCTAATTAAAAAAGAATATACGGAATCTAGGAATTTCGTTAGTTTATACATGCCCAGAGTATATTCAGGCAACACCACAATACCCATCTCAACACTACCTTTGTTACGCCAAACTTACAAAAGTCGGGGATTGAAATTAATTAGATGGAATAAAGTCTTTAGAGTTTGACCAATTTCAACACCTCTTCACACAGAGAGGCCGACTTTGTCTCGGAGCCGAGTTGTCGCAGAGCGGAGAAGTTTGCCACCGGCCGTGTTCTCATTGTATTCAAACTTATTGGCATGTAAAGACCGGTACAATTGTGCATTTTGTCGCAAAACCTTCGCTATCTTTGTGACAAACTGATGGTGAATCACAGTGATATTTGGGAAAGGGTGTCAGTAATTGTTTTCATTACCAGAAAGTAAATTGAAGTAATGCGGAACAACAAATGTTACGGTAATAACACAGTGTGTAGGTAGAAAAGTTGGCTACTACGGGATACGCTATCCGTTCACGTGATCGCTAGGTCGGAAGCAATTCACACTCAAAGTCGATGCCGAAAAGACAAAGTGAAATACTATTGCTGATAATTTTAGTTTTTCTCTATTTTCCCGCCTTTGGTGCAATGTTGCGAGTTGCGTCACAAAAGGCTGCATATTCTGTGGAATACTACAAACCATCAGCATGGCTTTTTTGAAGCCATGGATTTTCTGTCACAAGCACTAATCTTACCAGCCATGCTAAAATTTAGAACACAAAATAGTCTACTCGAGACAAAAATAGAGTAGAAATATTTCCGGCCTCACAAACCAGAGATACTGCCGTATTCCATAACGTGCAATGGACTGAAAGGGAGAGAGCAGCAGTCATGTAGGAAGACCGCTTGGTGTTGTTATCAACATTCCCTTGTAATTACCGTGATAACTGAAGTTAACGATACGCACTTTATCTTTGTTCAACAACAGTGTTCCCCCGAGATCTGATATGCAGCATGTCTCGAATGTGGAAAATTCAGTTTGTTCTATGGGAATGTCCATATGACATTTCTAATTTTAGCAGCTTTTTATTTGCAACACGTACTGATTTCTGCCCCTTAACGAATAGTATCGCCCTATGGGTTGGAACGCTACTGCACTGAAAATCGACTGAGGCAGAGTCCTGATCCTGCATAAGGCCGCGTTCAAAAAAAATGGTGAGAGGGGGGGGGGGGGGGGCTGGAGGAATCGCGATTGAAATCTTTTTTTTTCAGATCCCCCCTCGATACCCTCAAAAATTTTCAAGTCCCCCCCTCAATACCCTCAAAAATTTTCAAGTCCCCCCCCCCAATTACCATATAGCCGCATATTTATTAGGAATGCACGCAGAGTAAAAAAAACGTAATGTGTCGTTCTGCACGCAGATGTTCAACACTACCTCTTATCAGCAGGTTGTAGAGCCATATACCTAGGACAAGTTCTTAAATTGATTCATTTTTAATGCATCAGTGAACTTTTTGGATTTCTCAGTCTCAGCCGACTTGAGTTTATCCAACTCTGGCCAGTTCAATGGCACCAGCTGAAAAGCACACAAAATGACAATCATGAGAGAGTATGAAAATTGTGTATTCCTAGCTACGTTTAACCAAATTGTGAAAAAATGAGCACAGTGACCTACCAAATTTTTTTTTCAAAAGTACAAGACATATACAACTTAGATGCCACTTATAAAATGTTTTACAAAATTGACAATACTGGAAGGTTAAAATATTCCATGAAATTAATGTTTTAATCTCAGAAATTTTGGGTGTAATAATGGCAAATTTGATAAAAAATAAAAGATTCCATTTAGTCACACATTTTTCCATTTAAATTAGAGTCTTTACTGTTCAAAGTTTTACTTTTGTGTTATTGGTACAATGAGATGAATGGTTTTATATATTAATTTTAAGTGATTTTAGAAAAACTGACTTTTCATCGTATATTTGTATAAGATCAATCATGGTGACCCCATCTTTTTTCTCTAATATTTGATTGTTCTCATATGCCAGAATTCAAAAATCCATGGTAACTGTTAGTCCCCTAGTCTTCTATGTGTTGCTCTCTGGCTGGATCTTGTGTACAAGTAATTGTATGTTACACTGTCAATTGAGTGTCCTATGACCGAAACTCTTCTTAAACTACATCAGAGTCAGAGCTACATGTATCACTGTCACTGCCAGTATGTAGTAGCAGGGCAGTAGTTGTATTAACTTTTTATTTTGACAATATTTTTGTTCAGTTTATACAATTGTGTTCTTGTTCTATTCCCTATAGAATGTTGAGCTATCCAGTATTCAGCTTGCCAACACAGCCTACGTGTACCCTGCATTTGCATCATTCAATTATCACCAATATTTAGACAAACGGGCTTTGTTGACAAACTGTATATTGTGTTTTTCAGCATGCTGTAGAGAGACACCAAGAAACTGTGTTTGATACATTGCATAGAAATATTGAAAAATTATCAACAGTTGTAGCTCCTGCCCCATTACAAAGCCAACTTGTTCTACGACAATTGAATGGCATTCATACATTTTTAGACTTTTTCGAGATTAAAGACATAAAATATGACAAAACGGTTCTAGATTTTGTTTAATTATTACTAACAATAGAACCATTGGACAACATCAAAATGTTGGGAGTCAAAATATTTTCAGGTCCCCCCCTATAGGCAGAGCAAAACTTTCAAGTCCCCCCCCTCGACTACCCCAAAAATTTTCGAATCCCCCCCTGAATTCCTCCAGCCCCCCCCCCCTCACCACTTTTTTGAACGCGGCCTAATGCATCAAATCGACACTCTTTAATTTGTCACCGTTATGCGATAGTGGGCCCATCGGTCACATGTACGTATACGTTTGTGGAGGGACCGTGGTTCCAGCCTGAAATTCGTTGAACAAGAAAGGAAAGTCTCTGGTTAGCATCACAGTGGTTAACTGGAAATGCATTTGTTTACGCATGGAGGTATAAAGAGAGAGTCGTCTTTTGCCCGTGATTAGGACACCTAGACTGGCCAAGACTGTACCGTGTTTCGAAAATCGATGTTGACCTGGTCTGACACGAGTATGCCTATCGCGTTCATGGTAGGCCTGCCCGCAGCCTATGTGTTGTGGTGGGACTGTGGTTTACTTGCACGCGTGCGAAATACAGCGTTTTGGTAACATTTTGATTGATACAAGTTGGCAGGATGGTGGACTTGCCGACAAAATAAACCTGTTTGCAACGTTTTGATCGATACCTGCCAATAGGTTTACGCCCATACAAGTCACAGTTCGATAGACACCATAGGACCTAGATATTTGCAATACAGCAACCTTATCATATGGTCTTTGTACAAAATCAATGTACAGAATTTTGATTGATCAAGTTTTAATGTTACAAATTTACGTGCAGTGTGATTTTGAAAAATACTGGCCCTCCCTTCCTATTATTTCTCTCGAGTCCCTTTCTGCATACGCACCGAATTCGCTGGTCATTCGCTTGTCCCCAGTTCATGCGTTAAGAAGGCGGCGTTGAAGCCCGACTGTTGATTTATTCATGAAAATGAATCAATGAATTAAATTGGAGTGAAAATACAACTACTTCTGGCACGCGGCACGTGGCACATAAATTAGGCTTACCCGCCCGCACTTTAGCAGATACCCGCATGAACGCTTTCCACAACATGGCATCAGTTCATGGATACGGTAAATGTGGATCGAGATACAGACGTCAGCTCATGTTTCGCGCACAAGTAGCAAAACAGCTGATCGGTAATTTCTCATTACGGCAACGTCCCCCAAGAGCAAACCAGTCTGACGGCACCACGTCTCTTCCTACCAATGTGGAAAGAGTTTGTCATCGAATGGGTGGCAATTCGGACGGAAGACGTAGGTGCATGATGTGTCGACGTGCAGGACGGATAGTAGGCCATGGAACTCGTCCCAATCGTGTTCATGAGACAATCAACTGTTGCCTCACCTGCCAGTTACCGCTGTGTCATCCACGGTACAGACAAGCGTGCTGGCGCAAGCACAATGTGTGAATGCCGTTTGCAGAGGACCGCAGAACTTGACTATGCATGGACTGAACATTAGTTGGTATTACAACGCTTTATTTCACAGTTGACATGGAAATAAAAAAAAAACCTTCACTCGCAAACTATCGGTGAGTACGATGTACGTTTTGTGTATGGTTGTGTGAAGTGAATGATTGAGTCTAACACGTTTGCGTTCGGGGTAATGATCGAGTTACAACGATGATTGCATCGGACGATCGCTAGACAAGGTCACAGCCAGAGCAGTTCCTGTTTTGGCAGAGAGCGAGTCGGTGTGCGATGAAAAATGCATCTGAGTAGCTAACAGTTGATTTCCCCGGTCTGTCATCTCTCAAATGCGTAATAAAAATATTTTTATCATATGCAAATAGTATTCGACATTTACATACGGCTCCCTAGGCTGTACGAACTTCAAATACATCAACACAGTAAAGATCGCATGTCAGCTCAGGGTAGTTCTGACTATAACTGCTCAAACTGACATGACAGCTTCCGACCGACTAACATAGACTAGTGATGATCGGCCTTGTGGGAACCCGTCGCCTCAGTGTTTTAAGAGCCCTTGCCGATAGTTGTGTAGGAGAGATTTACTCGGCGACTTCGAAAATGATATAAGCCACAAGATGGATAGACAACGAGATACCAAGATACGGGAAATGTTCAACATTAAGGATGTGCGCGCAGCAAACGAACAGATTATTCACCTGATACCATAGGATTACATGGGATTGATAGAAAGCTCGGTTCTATTATTTCATTTGATGCATAGCCCATTCAAAAGGAACTAACTTCAACGAACTAAACCATTAATATGCCATCGTGCTCAATTTGATATAAACTTCAATAAAGTTTTTCTTCCATTGGAAAACCATTCATGAAACAAAATGCTGACTCACCATACTTTTGATTATCGGCTAAATTCATGGTCGTATATTCCAATAACTAGCACGGTGACATCCATATTCTATTGTGGATTTCGGTAATGGTTTAAAAGGAGATTATAAACATCCATGTTCACAAAAAGAAACGAAGTTCTTCCACTTTTACCGATAGCACATCCTCTCTGTCTCTTACTCAAGATACAATTACAGAAACGACCATCCACATCACTAATTGTACACTGTTTTTTATGTGTTATCATTATGTTTGGCTTCATTCGAAATCAAAACTAGAACTCGTGGATATTTGGAGAAAACGACCACACGTACCACTCTAAAACGAAAGGTGAAGACAGAATTTGATTCACCAGTTGTGGTTTACTGTTTTCTTCCATTTAAAAGTTAGCTATTGATATTATATCTATCTATCATTGACAATAGAATGCAATAATATTCCTTTTCATAAGCATAAACATAAACATAATTAAGTAACATTTCGTTACCAATTATTTTTTGCACACAACAAACATCGCCATATAAAATGTCGAATATTGATTTTTTTATCTTACCTTGGCAGTCTGTGTTTGCGCGTACATTGGACAGCAGACACACTGAAATATAATGGAGAAAGCGATTTTAAAATGATAAACGACGAAATAAAGCAAATGACTACCCCTAAATCGGAAATACATAGCAAAAGATATATATATATATATATATATATATATATATATATATATATATATATATATATATAACCAACAGGATGGTAAGTGGTTGATTTTCTAAGAAAAATTAATGTATATTGGTTCGATAATTGGTCATGCAATGGATTATTTCAGAAAAATGAGATACACGCACAATGTATTACTGTTACAACTATCGTAAAGATAGAAATATAACGTGCTGTCATGGTTGATGGGTGACTTCGACTGTACAAAGCTAGCACCTTCAGTGTTTGATCATTGGAAACGAGGGGTTTATAAAAGGAAGAGAATACATTTATTAGATGATCAATAACAACATCGTCATGTGTAATTTTCTAATTTATCAAATCCACGTTGATTATGGCGTACTTTTAAGTGTGTCCTCTTAAAGTTCGGTTACTATTTATCTATTTATACTCTTTATCTAGAAATAGCCAGTCTTATCGTCTCGTGTACCATGATGGGATGGCGTATTTTGAAGGATGTCAACTAAAAGGTTGGTTACCCAGAAGACTATAAATCTTACAATAGCCAACGTTATCGTTTCATGTACCACCATGGTACAAAATGTACTTTAAAAAGGCTTATTCATTTGCTTGCCATGGATATAGAGAAAAATGAAAATACCTTTCACCGAGTGATAAGTAAAACGCATCGAGTGATAAAATAGTTATTCCCACAAAGTCTCTACTTATGTATTTCACTATAATGTATCCTAATAAATTATGTTCACTGTTCCACTGAGAACAGTGCTAGGTAAGGAATTGTTGGTTCTTTAGTTTAAATTCTATTGATCTCAGCGCTTTTCGCTGGGAATGTCTACATACTTCTTGTTGCACAAGTTTTACAAAGCTACTTACATCGAAAAAGCTATTAAAGCGAATGGAGTGTACATGTGTTTCATGCACAGTGTAAGCTGAGTATAATTAGATTTCGCTGAAAGAAACGTGCACTAGCAACACTTTCCACTTAAACTAACTTTAAACTCGTCGCGACCATCATGGTACACAGCAAAGGAAGATTTCTTTGCGTAGTAGAGGCAATGTGTATTAATATGATAAAGCTTTCGAACAAAACTGTGGCTCTACTGATATTAGCAAATTTGATGTAAAAAGAGCAACACTGACTGTCGTGCTTGTGCTGAAACATGGGACCTCTAGCTTTGAGTGCAGGCTATGATCTATGGAATAAACCACAGTTTCTACCAAAAGTGTAGTGAACGACACATCTGCGTCAAAAATTCAGATAATTTCCTTTAAATTTATTTGTATGATATGGAAAACGTGTCCTGCTTCAATCTCAATAAAACGTTCGACGCCTCGTTTCTTGGCGACCAATGGCAAAATTCGTTTGGTAAATCTACAGACTTTCACAACGTGTTATAACAATAAACAAGTCACAAATCGATGCCACAGTCTCCACCAAATTCAACGTTGTTTAAATCTTTCGAACTTTAATATAGGTATTCTTGACATAAATTGAGGGCTTTCAACCTGGCGGACATTTTTTGTCATGATCATCAGCTCTGTGCTAAGTTTGAACCGAACTGGCTGAGGCATGTCTGAGTTAGCGCTAAAAATATGAAAATCCCACAATAAAATGGCTAATGGGAGGCAATACTTTATTCACTTGGCTGGTTGCACTGAACTTTATATCATATGCATGTCACATTTGTCCATTTCAAATGCCTTTTGGCCTGGTAGATTATGCAATTTCTTTCATAGTTCTACAGGTAGATGTAGCAAAAGCAACTAAATGGCCGTCTGGAACACATATTGGATCACACCACACCGGTCATATTGGATCACATTGGATCACACTGGACCATAAACTGTCACTCACATGCACACTATATATAATACACATGTCCATGTACCAACTTTCAATGAAATGTTTTCAGGGATAGTACATTTAGGATTCAAAGACGACAAAATTTTGCAACAAAACGCGTCTGAAACCATCTTGGATCGTATTGCAAAATTAATTGAGATGCACATGGACACTACAATACAATATCTGTGTGCCAAGTTTGAGCGAAATCTGTTCAAGGACAGTTTTTTATGGTTCAAAAACATGAAAAAATCGCAAGAAAATGGCTGCCCGGCAGCCATATTGGATCGTATTAAAAAACAAAATTGACATGCATATCAACACTACAATATATATATTTATGTTAGTGTGCCAGGTTTGAACGAAATCTGTTCAGGGTCAGTTGAGTTATGGTTCAACAAGTCATTGACAATGACATAGTCCCCACTTGTAGGAGTATTAGTCTTGATGGGGCAGGGAAATGTGGTCATTAAGAAGTATCACTGGAGTGTATATGTTGAGTTCTATGGGCACATAGGTCTATGTCGTTGTTCCCAATTTGAAACACATGAGGCATGTCTAAGTTATGGTTCTAAATCGGGAAAAAAGATCAGACCTCTAGCTGTATTGGCCAGCCAAGAAATACATATGCGCATAATAAATGAGGTACAAGATGTGACATCTTAAGGTCTAATACCCTATCAAAATTGGAGGGTATAGAACTTGTGGTTACTGAGTTATGCATATATATGTATAATCAAGGTCAAAGGTAATCAAGGTCACGTGACATTATGAAAAAAACCATTGTATTGCTAATTAATCCCTATATGCCAAAAATCAGACTTCTAGCTCAATTCGCTTGCCCAGAATTATATATTTGCATAATTAATGAAGTAAAGCGTGTGTTGTCATAAGGTCTCCCATCCTACCAAATATAAAGGACATAGCACTTGTGGTTACTTATTTATAGACATAAACGTATAGTTTAGGTAAAAGGTCATCGAGGTCACATGACATTTGGTCAAAAAATTTCTATCCTATAGTTATCCCTATATACCAAAAATCAGAAATCCAGTTCTATTGGCTTGCTCAGAATTAGATATGCACATAATTAATGAGGTACAGTATGTGGTGTCATAAGGTCTTCCATCATACCAAATATGAAGGGTGTACCACTTGTGGTTACTGAGTAATGGACAAATGTGTATATTTGAAGTCAAAGGTCACCGAAGTCACGTGACATTTTGTCAAGAAAATTGTATTGCTACGTTATCCCTATATACCAAAAATCAGACCTCTAGCTCTATTGGCTCGCTCAAAATTCGATATGTGCATAATTAATGACGTACAGTATATGGCGTCATAAGGTGTCCCATCATACCATATATGAAGGGTGCAGCACTTGTGGTTACTGAATAATGGACAAATATGTATATTTGAGGTCAAAGGTCACCGAAGTCACGTGACATTTTGTCAAAAAATTGTATTGCTAAGTTATCCATGGATACCATGGATAACAAAGAGAGTAAAGGAAGGACAGGGATCAGTTAAAAACTATACAGAAAGAACTTAAGCGTGTAATCAGAATAGAGAGAGAGAATTATAAGCGTAGAATAGAGAAATATTTCACCATGAATAATATGAAAAAAGTTTGGGATAGCATGAAGCTCATGAGTAGCTACACCTGTAAAAATAAAAGTGTCTCATCTATACCTGAACCGATTTTAGATTAGATTTTTAGATTTTTAATATGTGTTTTTCTAGTCAACACATCCCTGCAATTTGGAAGAAGTCTTGTATCGTCCCAGTCCCTAAAAGAATGTCATTACTTGCATGAATGATCTACGTCCAGTGGCATTAACGTCCGCTGTCATGAAAGTTTGTGAACGTATTGTACTGCAACATCTGAAAAAACTTGTCATTAAATTCACTGATCCTTTGCAATTTGCCTATCAACAAAATAGAAGTACTGACGATGCAATTCTGACGGTGTTACATAAGATTTATTCACATCTTGATAAAGCTGGCAATTCAGTTCGAATAATGTTCTTTGATTTTTCAAGTGCTTTCAACACAATCCAGCCATCCCTATTAGCAAGAAAATTAATGTCAATGGAAATCCCAAGTGCAATGATATCATGGGTAACAAATTACCTTACCAATCGGGCACAGTATGTAAGATTGGGTTCTGTGTCATCAGGAATTACATATTCAAGTACAGGGGCACCACAGGGTACTGTGCTTGCTCCCTTTCTTTTTACCTTGTATACTGCTGATTGCCGAGCAACAGAAATGACTTGTCCTTTAGTTAAGTTTGCAGATGACTCCGCCATGGTGGGTTTGATTAGCAATGATGACTACTCAAGTTACTTACTTGAAATTGAACGCTTTGTCAACTATTGTGATAGAAATTACTTGGTTTTGAATGTTAATAAGACGAAGGAAATGTTAATTGATTTTCGTAAGCAGCCAATTGAGCCTGACCCAGTTGTTATAAAAGGTGTAAATGTTTGCAGAGTTGTGACTTATGAGTACCTGGGTATCACTATTGATAGTATATTATGCTGGCGTTTTCATGTTGAAGCAATGTTGAAAAAGCTTAATTCCCGTATGTATTGTCTTCGAAAATTAAGGTCTTTTAATGTAAGGAAAGAGATCCTGTCTGCATTTTACAATGCCGTTATCAGCAGTGTTTTAAGTTATTGTATTGTCTGTTGGGGTTGTAACATCTCAAAGCAAGAGAAGGCTAGGCTTGACAAAATCATAAAAAGGTGGAAACAATCATCGGAAATTCACAGCGACAAGTTGACCTTATCTACCATGACCGACTTGATAAGAAAGTAACCCTAACTCTGACCGATGAGACTCATCCTTTACATCACGACTTGGTCGATAAACGCATTGTTAGAAGTGGCAGACTTAGGCCACCGGTAGCCCGTACCCAGCGTTACGCAAACTCTTTTATTCCACAAGCTGTCAGTCTTTTAACGCAAATTTTAATCGTGGGAAATTAACGGCCATGTTCTTTGTGTCTCTGTTTTTCGCTTTCATGGTCTTGTTTTTTTGTGCTTTTTGACTTTGTATTTATTTTTGTATCGTTCGTCAAGCAGGCATTCAAATTGCCCTTTTAGGGATTTAATAAAGTTTTATCTTATCTTATCTTATCTTATCCCTATATACCGAAAATCAGACCTCTAGCTCTATTGGCTCGCACAAAATTAGATATGCACATAATTAATGAAGTACAATATGTGGAGTCATAAGGTGTCCCATCATACCATATATGAAGGGTGTAGCACTTGTGGTAACTGAGTTATAGACAAGTATGTATATTTAAGGTCAAAGGTCACTGAAGTCACGTGACATTTTGTCAAAAAAATTGTATTGCTAAGTTATCCATATATACCGAAAATGAACTCTAGCTCTATTTGCTTGGTAAGAATTAGATATGCACATAATTAATGAGGTACAATATGTTGAGTCATAAGGTGTCCAATCATACCATATATGAAGGGTGTAGCACTTGTGGTTACTGAGTTATGGACAAATATGTATATTTGAGGTCAAAGGTCACTGAGGTCACGTGACATTTTGTCAAATATTTGTGATATCTGCGTGAACTGATGGACGAATGTATGGACGAACGGACGGACATGACCCAATCTATAAGCCCCCTGAACTTCATCCATGGGGACTTAAAACTGTGTCACTGCATCCTTTTTGCAATATGAATACGATGAGAAACTAAATTTTTATTTTGCTTGGCCTTATACATGGGAGGCTATGGTTAACTGCCTTATACATGGGAGTCTATGGACGTGTAAACTAAAAAGTCCTCTAACATGGTCAAATTTGATCGCATTGTGAAACAAATTAATGTGCATCTGTATGGGGTAGGGTACTATCCTTGTGCAAAGTTGACAATCTCAGAACATTACATTTATGCATTGCGTAGAATTGGTAAGATCCGTCAATTGTTGGACAGACCCACCACAGAAAAGATGGTCCATGCATTTGTAACTTCTCAGCTGGATTACTGCAACAGCCTTTTGTATGGTGTTGGGAAATTTCAGCTCGGACGCCTTCAATCACTTCAGAATGCTGCAGCTCGCCTTGTCTCGCGTACTCGAAAATTTGATAATATCACACCCGTTTTCATTGATCTACACTGGCTGCCAGTAGAAGCTAGAATTAAATTCAAAATCTTGTTGACGACCTTTAAAATAGTTCATCGTGCTGCTCCACTTTATCTCATGGATCTGATCGAGATATACACCCCTACCAGAGATCTCAGATCGAGTAATTCGTTACGCTTAGTGCCACCGCGTGGAATGTTCAACAAGGCATATGGGCAGAGAGCTTTCTCTGTCTGCGCACCTTCTCTATGGAACTCATTGCCTCCTGATATTCGTAATGCCAGCTCCGTTGACTGTTTTAAGCGCGTTTTAAAGACTCACCTTTTTGCAAAGCACTATTACTAATGTTTTGGAAAGTCACCATTTTACCGGAACCGCTGATGCTTGATTTATTTTACGTTTTCTGCTACTTACTCTGTATAATTTTAATAATGTTTTTTGTATTTTGACTGTTTTTACTCTGCAGAAATTTTCATCATTTTTAACCATTTATGTTTTTAGCCAATTTCGATTGTTTTAACATTTTAGTTTGTCATGCTTTGCTGATGTTTTATCAATTTTAAATGTGTAAAGCGCACTGAGACGTATGTGTAGTGCGCTTTAAAGAAATAAATATTATTATTATTATTACGATGATACTATGAGTGTCATGTCAATTATCTTCTCATTTGCATATTTAATGAACTTTTGTTATTAGTGAGATAATTCTGTAATTCCTGCACCACACTTGATGATACTTGCAACAAAAATTTATCTGATATATATCTAACTATACTTTGAAGCATTGGGCAGTGTCAATTTAATAAATAGCTCATTTGCATATTTTATGAAGTTTTGTAATTAGTCATATAACTCCGATATAATTTCATCAAATGTGATGAAATCTGCTGCAGATACTGATCCGACTGATATCTAACTGTAGTGAAAAGCATTTACTAGTGTGAAATATAGGAGGCACCGTGGACCAGTGGTTAGGGTAACGGACTCGCTATCGGAGGATGGTGAGTTCGAGACCCGGTTCAAGTCCCGGTAGATCCAGAGTAGCAGATTCACTGTCGGAGGACGGTGAATTCGAGACTCTAGCACGGTGTTGTGCCCTTGAGCAAGGCACTTTACTCCTCTGTGCTCCATTGGGGTAGTGGGTTATGGGTACCTCATCCTGTAAATGGGCAAAGCACCCGTTGGATGATGGACTGAAATAAAAATAAAAAAGAAAAATTAATCAAGGGTTCATTTGCATATTTAATGAACTTTGTAATTAGTTATATTACTCCAAAATTACAGCATTAAATTTGATGAAACTTGCTACATATGTTGATCTAATAAATATCCAATTGTACTAAGAAGCATTGAGCAGTGTCAAGTTAATAATTAGCTCATTTGCATATTTCATGAAGTTTTATAATTATTCATATAACTCCGAAAGTAGTGCATCAAATGTGATGAAATCTGCATCATATACTGATCCGACAGATATCTAACTGTGTTGTAAGGCATTTAGTAGTGTAAAGTTATTTAAGGGTTCATTTGCATATTTAATAAACTTTGTAATTAGGTATATAACTCTGAAATTACGGCACCAAATTTTGTGAAACGTGCTACAGATATTGATTTGATAAATATTTAATTGTGCTATGAATTATTGAACCGTGTCAAGTTAATTTAGGGTTTATTTGCATATTTAATGAACTTTCTAATTAGTGACATTACTCTAAAATTACAGCATTAAATTAAATAAAACGTGCTACAAATGTTGATCTGATGGATATCCAATATCCGTGAAGCATTGAGCACTGTCAAGTTAATTAACAGCTCATTTGCATATTAAATAAAGTTTTGTAATTAGTGATTAAACTCTGAGAGTACTGTGCGATGTTGAAAAAATCTGCTACATATAGTGATAACATGTATCTTATTGTTCTGTGAAGTGTACTACTATTAATGAACCTTTTGTAAAACACGTGAGCATATTCAGTTCATATCTGGTTATGTCATACATTCAATGCAGTACAGGTCATCTCTAGCTTATTACAAAGGTGACAAAAGATAATTCAAAATGAAGCGAATTGATTACATCTGATTCTGTCTGTCAATGACTACCTGCTGACCATTTTGTATTGATTTTGGGTCATAACCTTTGCTCTATAAAATAGTTGTCAATGATTTTTATATAAAAGTTTGAAATGTATGTATTGCCGATTGAGCTATACACTTGCATTGCAGTCATATGCAAAGACCAAATCATTACAGGGATTTTGAAATTTAGAATTAAAATCATCAGTTATCTGGGTAGCTTCCTTATTCATCTCTACCGCACGATTAGTGCCATTAATTTCTTATCACAATTATGCCGAAATCAAAATATCTTACAGTTAGATACTGAGTGAGAGACAAAGTTTGGAGTAATATGGTAAACACGCGATAAACTTTTAACACCAGTTGCCACTGATGAAATTTGTTAACAAATAAAAAATATACCTTCATTATGTTACTGCTACTACCGTCAGCGAAAGTAGCGTGACACGCATACTGAAAATCTTAACCCAACGTTCAAACTGAACGTAGCAAACCGTATTTAAAAACGTAACAGTGGCTGTAGAAAAACTGCTGCTGCAACAAAGAGCTCATACTTCAAAACTATATTGATATCAAAGCGACACTTCGGCAACTCTCTGCTTGCCTTCTGCAGAGTGACAGCTTAAAGGCTTCAGCTTACAGTGTACGTTACTAAACTTGTAGGGTAAGTATAGTGATGTTATTTAAAGTTTGAACATCAAATGGCCTGATCTGACTGTGCAAATACAACAGTGCCGTTAAAGCAGAACGCTTGCCTATTATTTTCTTCAGAAGAGGTAGCTCGACAGCAAGTGCTGCTCGTACCCGTCTGGCAAAACCATGAGAGCTGTGCAGGTGCAGCCAACGTAGCTGTTCATCGAAAAAGCTATTCCAAGAGCAATTTTGTGGGGGCAGGGGAACATTTAGTTATTTGAGGCCAGGGGAACTTTTTATATTTTTTTGAGGGCAGGGTAACAATATTTTAGCTGATGGGGAACATTTATATTTTGAGGACAGAGTTATAACATTTAAGCTTATGGGTAACAGATATTTTTTGTGATCGGTCTTGTGGCTGGGCTTGAAATGACGATGGAGGGGAATTAGGGGGAATAGAAATTTTTTTCAGGGCAGGGGAATATCAATGTTTTTCACTGGGCAGGGGATTTTCAAAATACCGTGGGGAAGAGAAGCCGACAAAATATGCGGGGAGGGGATAAAAATAACGTTTTAGTAGGGGAGGGGAGACAGAAATTTTTCCTAATGAGGGCACCCTATAAACAGCTAATTAATTACCCTTTAGACTTAAAATTAGTCAATTTACATCTATAATCCTATAAAATACATTCTGACATGAAATGCGAACTTTTTAAAAGTGAACTTCTCGTTAGCTGCACCTGGCTGTGGGCCTCGTCACTTTGCATTCTCGCTATTCTACAGGCGCAATCCATCGAATGTCAGTCGAAATTATCTTGAGGTCTACAATATGTACGACAACACACTTAAAAGTGGTAAATGGAGCTCCAATAAAAACTACTTGCTATGAGGGTACAATTGGTGAAGACTGCATTTGCTGCATTCTGCAGCGGGGATTTCTCGCCGCTACAACCATTTCGCTTAGCTGAACAGATGCGCCTCCTTTCACCCAGCCAATGGCTGCATTTGGCCCAAAACTATGTTTCATACATCACAATTCTAAATGGCTCTGTCAGAACAGTCTTCTGCTGTATGTGTATTTTTCCTAATCACAGTAGGATTTGTAAAATTCCTTCTATATATCTCAAGGGGGTAAAATTGGATGTTGTTTCTAGGGAAAATACGCTGGATTTGTCTTAGCTTATCTCTTTAAAAATTATGATGCCGCTGAGCGACAGACGAAAAATTGGTGTAAGTGTACGTTTTATGTTAAATGTGTTCTATTTAAAGCATATCGTCCAGCTATATGGAGGATCACTATGGAGTAATTACTCTGTGGGTGCTGTGAAAAATTGAAAGTTGCTTACAAAAATGCTGCACGACTCTTATTGGGATATGAAAAAATGGGTAGTGCGACTTCAATGTTTGTAACCAATAGAATCAGTAACTTTGACGCTCTAATGCGAAAACAGATTTACGGCTTGAGACAGCGACTTTAAACAGCAGTTAGACAATTGTACGTATATGTGACTTACTGTACTTTAATTTAATATAGATAAGGTGTGGAATAAGCTTCTTTTTGCTTGACTGGTTGACCTTCTTGTCAACCAATATGAAAAGGATCAAGTAATTTTTCAAAGAATCTGTAGTAATATTTCATAATATTTATATGGACGTTAATGTCCGAAATAAAATTTATAAAGTTTACAATAAAAGGTTCAAATTTAATACAAGCATGATTGATTATTAAGGTTCATGAGGTGAGAATTATGAGTGACCAGCCTAGATGATGTAATGCACTAATTGTTGACTTCAAAGTTCACACAAAAAATGATGCCATTTCAGACCAGACATGACTCAAAAATACACATAACCACAGTGACCCGTAACATAGACGTGTCTTCCTCTGATATCCATGTCTTATAATATCTCGATGAAATCGAAGTTGAAATATTACCTTAACAAGCAAATCGAAGTATCTCAAAGCATGAAAGCAACTCGAATTTGTACATAACAGTACCGTTCGTTTTCTGAAATATATTGTACGCGACGGTACACTTACTCTTACCACCACCACCACAACCATGCGTAACACATAGAACAAATTGCCCAGCGTCCCCCATTGTGCAACTGGCCATAGATGCTAGCATTGTGTCCACCAATCGTTCATGTAGGATAAACGGGTCCGCTAAAAAGACACTGTACGATAGATTTGAATACAGCCAACAGAAACCAAAAAATGTTCTGGAGGACCATCATGGCGGAAACCTAGAGAGGACAGCAGAAAGTTATACCCGAAATTTACGGAAATTCTGAACTTTTCACGCTCGCCTGTAGCCATGACGTTGACTGAACGTCTTTTCTGAACTCGACCGAAAATGACACTCCTTAACCATATACGACAGCCAAAAATACCCCATAGCCTGAGGAAAATCCCGCTTCCCCGTTCGCTGGGATGGCTTAAGCAATAATGGTGTGCACATGCGCAGTGCTCTAAAAAATTATCTATACAATGTATTTGGAGAGAACACGAACTGATACAAGCGATTTTAGTACGTCTCATCTCAATCTTCACCAAGGGGTGCTGATAGTAAAATGTAATTTACTTACCCCCACTTACCACCGATTTTTGTTTTATATATATTAAACCATAGTCACTGTTCATCAAGTGCGCTTATTCACCATCCTGATTGCAACAGTTGTACTTTTCGTGAGACATTCCATGCATAATCAGACGACCCACGCTTCGTGCGGGTGCCTGGAATGGCGCTGCCATTGAATTAAAAAAAAGAGACTTGAAAATGTAATTTGCCGCCAATTTCAAGAGAAGTATACTGAAGTAAATATTGGAATTGTGAGATTACCAGAAGGTAGATTTACAGCAACCGGGACAAATTATAGAAATGTGACAGTCTAATGACTGGCCTAGACTACGTAATACACGAATTGTTGACTTCGAAGTTCACAAAAATACAAGTAGCGTCAGTGACCCGTACCACAGACGTGTCTCCCTCCGCTATCTATGTTTAATGACTGGCCTAAATTACCTAATTCCCGAATTATTGATTTCAAAGTTCACATGAACAATGACCCCAAAATACACGTACCCTCAGTGGTCCTTACCACAGACGTGTCTCCCTACGTTTACATTAGTAAGATATTGTTATTTAGGAGTGGCGTGCGAGAGAAGTCTTCTATAAATTTGTGTAATGTAGAGAGTATTTCTGAAATTTAGTATTTTTTCTAAATCCTGCTGGTACTGCACCAGAGATCTATTCAATCAGACGTAGTACTAGAAAACAATAACCCTGGTGACGGAGTAGGAGTGGAAAGTTGGACAGCACATTACTAACTAATATCGGATCATATGGAGGCATCATGGGCCAGTTAGGCTAGAGCAGTGAACTCACGATCAAAGGATGGTGAGTTCGAGCCCCGGCACGGCTGTGGTGTTGTGTCCTTGTGCAAGGCACTTTATTTAGTCTCATTGCTTCTCCCCACCCAGGAGTGATGGGTACCTGGTAGGACAGAGGTTGTTATGTGTGCGTTTAGCTCTGCTGCGCTTATGGGCTGCACATGTTGGCTGTTGTTTGCTCCCCAGGGAGTTGAGTGGTATCATATTAGGTCCAGTGACCAGGGGTAATAATAATTGTAAAGCGCCTTGATCACATGTACTTCTGGATATGTGCGTTATATAAGAACCCAATATTACTATTATATTATTATTATTATTATTATTATTATTATTATTATTATATTATATCGCGAAAACAATGGACATGCATATACATACCATAGTACTTTATCTATGTAACAACACTGATCGGAAATCAGTTCAGGTAAAGTAGAATTGCAACTCAAAACATGAAAAATTCGCAACAAAATGACCGTCTGACAGCCATATTGGATCGTACCGCGAAGAAATTTAACGTGCATATATATGCCATTGTATTTTATCTTTGTACCAACACAGGAATAGTAGAATTACAGCTCAAAACATGAAAAAATCGCCTGGCGGCCATATTGGATCGTATCGCAAAAAAATATTGACATGCACATTAAAGTGTCTATGCCAACCCTAAAGAAAATTCTTTTTTTTCTCGCGTCAAAATTTCACCTATGGAGTGTTTCTATGCATTGTATATTGTGTCAGTTCCGACAAATCCACGCGAGCGGCGAAATTTGCCACTTTTTCTATACCTTAGGACCAGGGGAGCAATTCGCACCCAAGCCAGGCAGTGAGATTTGCATATGGTTCTACAGCGCCAAATTACGTAGACAGTACTTAGCGGGACTTGTCTAACCGCCCAATAAACAATTAAATACTGCTCACAGACGTTCAGTAAACACGCGGCGAGTAAACAGCACGACACTCGCTTTGTCATGGAAGCCCTTGTTACTAAGAGGAGATTACGGGGGTGTGAAAGACTATTTAATGTCTGGCTTAAGATAAGCAGTCGGATTCACTTCGTAATGGCGGAAAAAGTCGACAAAACTGACTTTGGAGTACACGCCCACCCGCCACTTTTACTTGCCATTTATCTGACAAAGGGGGATACGCAATGCTTGACAGGAATAGAAGTTGACTTCACGACCCAAAGACTGATAAGACTGATCTTACGTGGTGTTGTGTAGGGCTTGGCGTAGACATTTTAACACTACAACACAATGTTAGTGTGCCAGGTTTGAACAAAATCATGAAAAATCGTAACAAAAATGGCCGCCCGGCGGCCATATTGGATCGTATCGCAAAAAATTTGACATATATCGCAAAAAATTTGACATATATATATATATATATATATATATATATATATATATATATATATATATATATATATATATATATATATATATATATATAACACATATTGCCTGGCCATGAGGTCTATAGCACCCGTTTATTACATCCGAGGGACCACAATCACGCTATTTCACGAGGCCGCCGAGGTCATGCTATTTCCCTCGGCCGCAGGCCGAGGGAAATAGCATGATTCTGGTAACTCACAGTCACGAGGGGTAATTAACGGGTGTTATAGCCCGAATACAGGCCAGGTAATATGTGTTTTATGATAAACCTCATATTCTGCATGCTGTTGCAGTTTTGTCTGTTGAACTAGACTATTCAGATGACCTCCATCTGTTGCACCAGCGACGTCATCATCGAAGCTAGGGATGACTATTCTAGCTCTCCTTTTATCTGTTCGTTTGTCGACGAACTTCCTTGAATAGTACTGGAAAGTGTACGGCTCATTTCTGTCTTTTTGTTTTCATTAATTCATATAGCTTCTCTTGAGGTTGGCGGACGATATCGTTAGCAGCAGCCATTTTGATACTCAACGTGACCTGCTGTGACCGGGTAATAGTTGATGTGAGTATTTCCCTACGGAAATAGTCATTCTATTTTTCTATCACGTGACTGATTTTAGCGAATAAGGACAGAGCATGAGCGATATATATATATATATATATGTGTATTTTTATATATATATATATATTTGTGTATTTTGTGTGTATATACATATATATATATATATATATATATATATATATATATATATATATATATATATATATATATATCTTCATCCTCTGCGCCCAAATATAAAAGAAATGGCCAAAAAACACCAAGATATAATAAAAATTTCCAAAAGAATGCGTAAAGTCGTGCCCCATTCACCTCTTATTTCACAAAGAGTGTGCGCAAACCTTGGCCAACTCATTGGTAGACATAAATTAACATTGAAACGTAGTGACAATATAAATTACGGTTCAGGACCATGTGGAGATAGTAATCGTAAAATAATGTGTTCACATATGGTAACCAGATATGAACTGAATATGCTCACGTGTTTTACAACAGGTTCATTAATAGTAGTGCGCTTCACAGAACAATGAGATATATGTTATCACTATATGTAGCAGGTTTTTTTTCAACTTCGCACAGTACTCTCAGAGTTTAATCACTAATTACAAAACTTTATTTAATATGCAAATGAGCTGTAATTAACTTGACACTGCTCAATGCTTCATGATACAATTAGATATCCATCAGATCAACATTTGTAGCACGTTTTATTTAATTTAATGCTGTGACTTTAGAGTAATGTCACTAATTACAAGTTCATTAAATATGCAAATAAACCGTAAATTAACTTGATACTGTTCAATGATTCATAGCACAATTAAATATTTATCTAATCAATTTCTGTAGCACGTTTCACAAAGCTTTGATGCCGAAATTTCAGAGTTATATACCTATTTACAAAGTTTATTAAATATGCAAATGACCCTTAATTAACTTTACACTACTAAATGCTTTACAATACAGTTAGATATCTGTCGTATCAGTATGTGCAGCAGTTTTCATCACATTTGATGCAGTTATTTCGGAGTTATATGACTAATTATCAGACTTCATGAAATATGCAAATGAGCTAATTATTAACTTGACACTGCTCAATATTTCTCAGTGCAATTGGATATTATCAGATCAACATCTGTAGCAGGTTTCATCAAATTTAACGCTGTAATTTTGGAGTAATATCACTAATTACAAAGTTCATTAAATATGCAAATGAACCCTTAATTAACTTCACACAACAAAATGCTCTACACCACAATTAGATATTTGTCGGATCAGTATCTGCAGCAGATTTCATCACATTTGGTGCAGTTATTTTGGAGTTCTATCACTAATTACAAAACTTCATAAAATATGCAAATGACTCTATTTGTTAACTTGACACTGCCAAATGCTTCTCAATTCAATTAGATATTTATCAAAACAATATTTGTACCCAATTTCACTGACTTTGGTGCCGTAATTTCAGAGTTATATACCTAATTACAAAGTTCATTAAATATGCAAATGAACCCTTAATTAATTTCACACTACTAAATGCTTTACACTACAGTTAGATATCAGTCGGATCAGTATCTGCAGCAGATTCAATGCAGATTTCATCACATTTGGTGAAGTTATATTGGAGTTATATGACTAATTACAAACCTTCATAAAATATGCAAATGAGCTAGTTATTAACTTGACACTGCCTAATGCTTCTAAGTATAATTAGATATATATCAGGTCAATATTTGTTGCAAGTATCATCAAGTTTGGTGCAGGGATTTCAGAGTTATCTCACTAATAACAAAAGTTCATTAAATATGCAAATGAGAAGATAATTGACATGACACTCACAGTGTCATCATAATGTTCTTAGATTGTCATCTGTGAAAAGTTTCATGAAATTCGTGCAGTATTTCTTGATATATGTCTACACTGTCATTACCGTCTCCATAGGGAAACCATTGTACAGAAAAAAACAATATTGCATAACTTCATTAATATGCAAGCCACACTAACCAAAATCTAATCAGTTCTTGCAAGTAGCATATGGTACCTGTGTACAAAATCTGACTTGAATCCGTTCAGGCGTTTTTGAGTTATCGTGTAAACAGACAGACAGACAGACACACACACACACACTAACACACACACACACACACACACACACACACGGACAGACAGACAGACATCGCTATGACAATAGCCCACGTGTTTACACACGTGAGCTAAAACGGACAAAATGACTAATATCCATAATGGAAAAATATTTCAAATAAAAGGGAATTATAATTGTAACACTGAGAATGTTATATACTGTATCTACTGTTATAAATGCATGTGTCAATATGTTGGACAAACCAAGAATAAAATTAGATATAGAATGGCTGGACACAGGAGTATGATTAAATCCAATAAGTCTGACCCTAATAACCCTGCAATGTTCGTGAGCCAACATTTTAATTCATCTAACCACTCCGTCAAAAATATGAAAGTTGTAATTCTCCAAAAAGTACACAAAGATGACAGATTCTCCAGAGACTTCACAGAGTCCAAGTGGATATTTCAACTCAACACAATGTATCCTCAGGGTTTGAACAGAGAGACACCACAAAAATTCTAGATGTGTAAGCAGATTTTACAGCTCTTTCTTCATTTCATTTTGACGATTTTTAGTAGGCATCACTCTTTCAGCAGTACTCATTTTTAGTTTTCTTTGTAACTGTTCTAGTTGGATGTATTGTACAATTTCAGTTGTTACATAAGTGTCCTTGGATGTACGCTATTGTCCACGGTTCATAATTTCACCTGTTTGAGCTGTATTTTTAGAGTCGGATATTTTTAGTACGTCATTTCTGTGTGGTTTGCACTGCCACCTTTTCTACACTTTAATATGCAAATGTCTTTCAAGTATAAATAAGCCTTGACGTTGTTTTGAAACAATACCCACACTTTGACCATTCGACTCCTGGGTTCGAAGGAAAGCGGGGCAGTTTTCTGCTCGGCTCTTTTTGTAAGTTGGCGCCAATTTTTATTTTTAACTTTTACACGTTTTCCAGTCTCTGTATGATTCAATCTTTTTTAGCATGTGTATTTTACTTTAAGTTTGTCGTTGTTATTTTATTTCAGATTGTTTTAACCTTGATAAAGTGGGATTACTCCCAAGAAACGTCGGTGTAATAAATTTTATAAATGAAGAGCTTGGTGTCCTGAGTTGGTGCGTCTTGACCTGCTTTGTTCTACATTATATATATATATATATATATATATATATATATATATATATATATATATATATATATATATATATATATATATATATATATATATATATATATATAACCATTATGGTGATAACCGGGAGGGCACATTGTATACATTTTGTATATATATATATATATATATATATATATATATATTATATATATATATATATATATATATATATATATATACAGAACAGTAAAAATGTGTCCTCTCGGAGAAGAAGAGTGCTCAATGCAGATATGCAGAGCATAAATATAAATAATAGCTTCAAGCAGAAACTAAGATTGTTCGATACAGATCTGTTTCATGCAGTATGCAATCATCAGTCGAAATGTTCAAATTTATTCCTTGCAGTGTATTATGTCTAGTTCTTGACTCAAGTTAGATATTTGCTAGGCATTGTTTGTTCTCATGACGACATTTGGAGACAAGACCACAACGGCTGTTTAGTAAGTTGGACTTATCAGCGTTATATATATAGGTGTCTGAGAAACGGCTGCGAACGGACGGACGGAATCCAAATGAAACTTTTCACAGATGACAATCTCAGAACATTATGATGATACTATGAGTGTCATGTCAATTATCTTCTCATTTGCATATTTAATGAACTTTTGTTATTAGTGAGATAACTCTGTAATTCCTGCATCAAACTTGATGATACTTGCAACAAATATTTATCTGATATATATCTAATTATACTCTGAAGCATTGGGCAGTATCAATTTAATAAATAGCTCATTTGCATATTTTATGAAGTTTTGTAATTAGTCATATAACTCCGATATAACTTCACCAAATTTGATGAAATCTGCTGCAGATACTGATCCGACTGATATCTAACTGTAGTGAAAAGCATTTACTAGTGTGAAATTAATTAAGGGTTCATTTGCATATTTAATGAACTTTGTAATTAGGTATATAACTCTCAAATTACGGCACCCAAGTCAGTGAAATTGGTTACAAATATTGTTTTGATAAATATCTAATTGTAATTAGAAGCATTTGACAGTGTCAAGTTAACAAACAGGTCATTTGCATATTTTATGAAGTTTTGTAATTAGTGATATAACGCCAAAATAACTGCATCAAATGTGATGAAATCTGCATCATATACTGATCCGACAGATATCTAACTGTGTTGTAAAGCATTTAGTAGTGTAAATTTAATCAAGGGTTCATTTGCATATTTAATGAACTTTGTAATTAGTTATATTACTCCAAAATTACAGCATTAAATTTGATGAAACTTGCTACATATGTTGATCTAATAAATATCCAATTGTACTAAGAAGCATTGAGCAGTGTCAAGTTAATAATTAGCTCATTTGCATATTTCATGAAGTTTTATAATTATTCATATAACTCCGAAAATAGTGCATCAAATGTGATGAAATCTGCATCATATACTGATCCGACAGATATCTAACTGTGTTGTAAGGCATTTAGTAGTGTAAAGTTATTTAAGGGTTCATTTGCATATTTAATAAACTTTGTAATTAGGTATATAACTCTGAAATTACGGCACCAAATTTTGTGAAACGTGCTACAGATATTGATTTGATAAATATTTAATTGTGCTATGAATTATTGAACCGTGTCAAGTTAATTTAGGGTTTATTTGCATATTTAATGAACTTTCTAATTAGTGACATTACTCTAAAATTACAGCATTAAATTAAATAAAACGTGCTACAAATGTTGATCTGATGGATATCCAATTATCCCGTGAAGCATTGAGCACTGTCAAGTTAATTAACAGCTCATTTGCATATTAAATAAAGTTTTGTAATTAGTGATTAAACTCTGAGAGTACTGTGCGATGTTGAAAAAATCTGCTACATATAGTGATAACATGTATCTTATTGTTCTGTGAAGTGTACTACTATTAATGAACCTTTTGTAAAACACGTGAGCATATTCAGTTCATATCTGGTTATGTCATACATTCAATGCAGTACAGGTCATCTCTAGCTTATTACAAAGGTGACAAAAGATAATTCAAAATGAAGCGAATTGATTACATCTGATTCTGTCTGTCAATGACTACCTGCTGACCATTTTGTATTGATTTTGGGTCATAACCTTTGCTCTATAAAATAGTTGTCAATGATTTCTATATAAAAGTTTGAAATGTATGTATTGCCGATTGAGCTATACACTTGCATTGCAGTCATATGCAAAGACCAAATCATTACAGGGATTTGAAATTTAGAATTAAAATCATCAGTTATCTGGGTAGCTTCCTTATTCATCTCTACCGCACGATTAGTGCCATTAATTTCTTATCACAATTATGCCGAAATCAAAATATCTTACAGTTAGATACTGAGTGAGAGACAAAGTTTGGAGTAATATGGTAAACACGCGATAAACTTTTAACACCAGTTGCCACTGATGAAATTTGTTAACAAATAAAAAATATACCTTCATTATGTTACTGCTACTACCGTCAGCGAAAGTAGCGTGACACGCATACTGAAAATCTTAATATCAACGTTCAAACTGAACGTAGCAAACCGTATTTAAAAACGTCACAGTGGCTGTAGAAAAACGGCTGCTGCAACAAAGAGCTCATACTTCAAAACTATATTGATATCAAAGCAACACTTCGGCAACTCTCTGCTTGCCTTCTGCAGAGTGACAGCTTAAAGGCTTCAGCTTACAGTGTACGTTACTAAACTTGTAGGGTAAGCAAAGTGATATTATTTAAAGTTTGAACATCAAATGGCCTGATCTGACTGTGCAAATACAACAGTGCCGTTAAAGCAGAACGCTTGCCTATTATTTTCTTCAGTAGAGGTAGCTCGACAGCAAGTGCTATTCGTACCTGTCTGGCAAAACCATGAGAGCTGTGCAGGTGCAGCCAACGTAGCTGTTCATCGAAAAAGCTGTTCCAATAGCAATTTTGTGGGGGCAGGGGAACATTTAGTTATTTCAGGCCAGGGGAACTTTTTATATTTTTTGAGGGCAGGGTAACAACATTTTAGCTTATGGGGAACATTTTATATTTTGCAGATATTTTATGTGATTGGTCTTGTGGCCGGGCTTGAAATGACGATGGAGGGGAATTAGGGGGAATTGAAAGTTTTTTTCAGGGCAGGGGAATATCAATGTTTTTCACTGGGCAGGGGATTTTCAAAATACCGTTGGGAAGAGAAGCCGACAAAATATGTGGGGAGGGGATAAAAATAACGTTTTAGTAGGGGAGGGGAGACAGAAATTTTTCCTAATGAGGGCACCCTATAAACAGCTAATTAAATACCCTTTAGACTTAAAAATTAGTCAATTTACATCTATAATCCTATAAAATACATTCTGACATGAAATGCGAACTTTTTACAAGTGAACTTCTCGTTGGCTGCACCTGGCTGTGGGCCACGTTACTTTGCATTCTCGCTATTCTACAGGTGCAATCCGTCGAATGTCAGTGGAAATTATCTTGAGGTCTACAATATGTACGACAACACACTCAAAAGTGGTAAATGGAGCTCCAATAAAAACTACTAGCTATGTGGGTACAATTGGTGAAGACTGCATTTGCTGCATTCTGCAGCGGGGATTTCTCGCCGCTACAACCATTTCGCTTAGCTGAACAGATGCGCCTCCTTTCACCCAGCCAAGGCTGCATTTAGCCCAAAACTATGTTTCATACATCACAATTCTAAATGGTTCTGCCGGAACAGTCTTCTGCTGTATGTGTATTTTTCCTAATCACAGTAGGATTTGTAAAATTCCTTCTATATATCTCAAGGGGGTAAAATTGGATGTTGTTTCTAGGGAAAATACGCTGGAGTTGTCTTAGCTGATCGCTTTAAAAATTATGATGCCACTGAGCGACAGACGAAAAATTTGTGTAAGTGTACGTTTCATGTTAAGTGTGTTCTATTTAAAGCATATCGTCCAGCTATATGGAGGACCACTATGGAGTAATTACTCTGTGGGTGTTATGAAAAAATTGAAAGTTGCTTACAAAAATGCTGCACGACTCTTATTGGGATATGAAAAAATAGGTAGTGCGACTTCAATGTTTGTAACCAATAGAATCAGTAACTTTGACGCTCTAATGCGAAAAC